>NW_021633384.1:0-31308 GCF_004799145.2 Neltuma alba
GCAAAAATAAGTCAGTAAGCTAGCCAAGTAAGAAGCTATAACCGTGAGTAAACAGTAACCACAAAAGTATGTGGCTTTTTAGAAAAAAGAAAAAAGAAAAAAAAATGAACTATATCTTTAGAATAATTGATAAGATCAAGCTCAAAGGAAGGTCTGAATGAATCAAAAGTCAATCTTACATCACCTTGAATGCCGTAGGTCTGATTAGCTGAAACACTAATGCGTCCCCATGAGCTAGGTTATGAGCAACCGCAAAACCCTTCCATCCACCGCTAAGTCCATTTTTACGGGCCAAATATACCGTGGGATACTCATCCCCATCTTCATCTATCAAAGTAATCATTTCGTCCTGCTTTGGCAGATTAGTCTTGCAGAACTGGACTGAAAGACCCTATTGTCCAATATTGCCACTTTAATTAGCGCTTTATAGACTGCAGGACGTGTATAATAAACGAAACAATTTTTCTAAGCATTCAAAGAAACTAATTCTCTTATGCAGTACAGTGCAGAGGTCACAATTGTTGCTGATGCTGAGCATAGAGGATTTTGGGTGTTTTCGTACCAAGACATAAGTTGTCATATAGAAGGCAACACATGCTAAGATGCTCTATCTGAAAGAAGAACGTCTTTTGAAGAGTGAGAAAACAAAGTTTGAGTGACCAAACAGAGTCAAACAACAAATACATTTCGGTTTTCAACTACCTTGTTATGATTTAAGCGCTTTCTACTACTTGACAAGGAATACAAAATTAAGAAAGGGAACATAGATTACCCTAAACTAACATAGAATGCCAGAATATTACAACTTACCAGCCAAACCCCCCGCTCACATGCGACGGAAGCATTGGCTTTATGAATGTCGGATATTCAGATTCTAAATCCGAGAGTAACTTCTCTGCTTTTGCCAAAGCTTCCTCCCCTCGCTTCCTCTGATGCTTGTCCGCGGTTTGATAAATTTCTTCGGGTCCCATAAACTCTACACACGTAAAGTATGTTAATTTTTTTCTATTAAAAAATCATAGTGGTCATATATCTCTGACTCGCGAAACTTGAGACCACGAGTACCTTCTAGGTACTGCCACGCGATCAATAACCACCTGTCCAGATGAAAGACCACAATGCAATCAAATGCAAGGTAAAGTAGAAACCATAAATGGGAAATGGAATCATGAAAAAGCTCACTTCTTTGTAAACAGGAGCGGGCATGTTTGCCACACGGCCAGACCTCCTTACAACAACAATCTGCTTCTCCACTGAACGAGTTTTGGTGTGCTTCATCTGTGGTAAAACGAACAAGGAAATAAGATATAATGATTTTGATACAGGACAATGTACAAATGCTAGAGGGTAAAGAGTACAGGAGAGGGCTTGGGAGAAGGGGAATTTCGTAGGCTTGAGAAAGCTGGTGCAAATTAAGGGCTTCGATTCTCTTCTTGTTTTCCTCCAATCTTTTGCGGCGACTCTCCTCGTAGGATAGTTTAGTCGCGCACCATTTTTTCAACACAATCTTCGATCACACTGTGCTTTCTTGTGTTCTTCAGCCAAGCTTTTGAGCTTAGAGAGCACGGCAATGGGAGCTCCCGTTCAAATGACCGTTGGCTTCCCACTCCCCGGAGTATGGGCACGGGCCTCGAGGTGTTTTCTCTGTATACACCATACTCCTACTTTGCCTATTGATTCATGACTGAAAATTTGAATCGCCCATTATTGATTAATTAATATTTATAGCAGTACTATATTCTTTTTAAAGAAGTTTTTAACGCAAATTACTCTTCTTTTAAAAAAATTAAATTGTATCTTGATCCGCCTAAATTGTAGTCCAGGACATGTGCGAAAACATCAGAGGACCTATAAACAGATGTAAAGAGGGTAAAAGAATTGCCTCACAGATACAGTTCTAAGTTTTTGATCTCATGCAATTACATCATTTTAGGGAGTGTTTGGGAATGTCTGTAAAACGAGTTAAACTCCTTCACATATTTATTTCGTAAACTGTAAAAGTACTTTTAAAACTATAGTTTGGTTTCTATTTAAATACTCCCTTAGACAAAATGAAGAACGTAATATTTTGCAAAATTTATTATTACCGATTCTTAATATAAAACCTCATTTGATTTTTATTTTGATTCTAAATATAAGACTTCAATTCACTTTATCTATCATATTTATCTTTTTTTTTTAAAGTAACCCTTCTAATAATAATAATTCTGGCTAATAAATTTAATTAACAAAGATATTTTTAAAAAAATAACACATATTTATTACAAATAACCAACTTAACTTATTTTCTTAATTTACTCAAATTAGTCAACTGTCTCTTATATTTAAAACCGGAAGCCCGGAAGTAATAGATGTTATAGATAGGTATGCTATTATTAGTCATCAAAGCCTCACAATATCTTAACAAGCCATATTATTCACAGGTTATGAATAATACGACGACTTATTTTTTAGGGCTTATGAATATAATGCGTTCAAGATTTATGAATCCCACCCAAAGGGGGGGGGGGACAGCCCTATGTATAGTCCTCTCTCTTTTCGTCCCTTGTTCTACTACCATTCCGAAACACGCACAAAATTTCAAATTTTAAGGTCCGAAGCTACTGTTTCCATTCACCTAGCTTCGCTAGATACACAATAAAATCCAGATTACTGTTCCATCAGTCTATCCACAACATTTGCATGACGAAACGCGAGAGGATGGCCCAGAGCCCAGAAAGAATAGCGGGTGACATAAATGAGCCTGTTAAACTTTTTCCTCGGCTCGTGAGCGTGGGATAGATTTAACGACCATGTAATACTTGTTATGCCCAATTTGACCCCTCCACAAATCTAGGAGGTAATGAGCTGTGCATCTGGTTGAGAATCCGATAGTGACAGATGAAAATGAAAATTAACATTGCATAAGCAACTTCTTTCACTAATGCCATTTGGTTTCATTCTAGTCAAAATCAACACTATTGATTGATCTCCAGCAACACCTTCTGGAGTGCTTCAGCCGCCAGAGGAATGAATAAGCAATCTTGACCATCGGAATGCCTCCTAACCTTGATCAATTCATGGTCTTTAAACTCAGTCAAGTGGGAATTCAGTGTAACCTGACTGCTTACAAGGAAGCGTTCTCGACAGACCGAGTAAAGATCACTGATTGGCATGCCTGGATGATAAGGGCAAAAAATTAGCAAATATACATGCATATGCTGTTAAATGAAGAACAGCATATCCAAGGAAAAATTGAAGTAACTTGCCTTCCTCATCAAGATGAGAGAGTTGATGTTCTGCAAGAACCTTAAATACACTCTGGGCATTGGGTGTCAAACTTTGCAATACTATTGCAGCTGTTTAACACTTTGATTGGAACCACCCTGAGCGAGAATCAAAGGATAATACATCCCTTCAACCTTGTATGGGGCAAAGGTGGGGACGTGATACCAGCACCAATTAAATTGCTTGTGAAACATATTCTTGTCCCAGACTACAAACAGAACCCAGATGGAGATCCTTAGGCAGTAGACGCAGCTGAGAACAATTTTAAGGTACTAGTGCATACAGCATATATATAGCAGCATATTAGCCTCAAGAAAAATTTTAGATATTGGGGTTCCTGAGGGGCCACAAGTTAGCACGTAATCCCATAGTCCATTTTAAACCAGACTACCAGATATGATAACATATAAAGTTATAAACAAATACAGCAAATATTTCTTTATAAGATAACAACTGAAATAGCAAATATACTTACGAAGAGGAGCATTTAAATGGTCAATTGAGGCAACAACACGAATGTGGGAACAAGTAGCTAGTCTAGCAAGATACTGTTGGGTTTCAGAGTCTCTCAATCCAGGCCCATCAATATTGTGAATGACAACACAAACAAAACAATCTTCCTCTTCTGTTTCTGCTCCATCCAAAAATGCAAGAAGGTCTTCCATGGATTGAGAACTGAATGGTTGCTCACTTTTGAGAACCTTCTGTTTAGTTTTTACTTGATCTGATAACAATTCAGCTAAAGCTATCACAACCTATATTCAGAAACATTAACATTTGTCATGCATCATGAGGAGGATGAGTTCTTAAAATGTGATTGTATCTGCTTACAGATGAACATTTACTTTTCTCCGGTTTGCATTTTCTATTCTGGTTCTGTTAAAACACACATTTTTGGAAATGCAAATGCTGAAAGGTACCTGTTTTAAGTTTATGGCTGGAAGATAACCATTGATAACAATTACAGAATATTCAGCCAATGCCGTCGAAGCAAAATCTTCAAGTAAAGCCTTCTTAGACCCAAAGCCATACATTAGTAAGGAAAAATCACACCTGGCTCGTGAATTGTGGGGAAAAGTGAGAATCCAATCTACAATATGGTACAATTTATCTAATTGGAAGTCTCAACAAATTAAAAGCTATGCCGCTAAGAAGCAACAATGGACGTTGACAGAAGACGCCAGCATTACTTTAGGTAGCATAAAGCTTTGTGCCCTTGTTTAAAGATTATTCTTGATAAAGGATCCCGTTAACCGGCAATCTTGAGGAATGCAATACATCTCTGTTCATACAGAAAATAGGGTTGTCTAAATTGTTATACAGTAATTTCAAGTGAAGTGCTCCTATAGCAGTTGATTAATACTGTGGAGTTATCCAAGGCATTTCAACAAAATTGCTGGCAAACACATTGTGGTATAACTAGAAAGATAAGAGATACATTTGCTTTTGTATCAAATTAGCAACAAGCGGGAGAACCATACCTTAGGGCAAAAACCCATGCAGAATATATATTTTTATAACCATCAATTAATGTGGCAATCTCCTTCTCATGCTTCGGCTCGATATTGGCTGCTGCAGCCCTCAATTCCTATATATAGGAAAAATTTAGATATAGCAGCAACAAACGTGTATAGAATGAAGGGGAATGAGTCCTAGTGGTTAAAATACCTGTTCATCGACAACGTCAATGTCGGAAAGCTTGTGAGTTGATTTCTTGCTCGAGGAGCCCAATTCCTTTGCCAAAAAATAGTTTCTCGAGAATCCCAATTCTCCATCTTCCTCTTCACTGTTGATGTCCATACCTCTAAACCCAGCTAAATTTCAAGAGGCTTTTAGTTTTCCCGATCCCTACCTCAAGCCAGATACGCTCACTAGGTTTATCGGGTTAACAAAAATATAGCCAAAAGAGAATGAACCAAAAAAAAAAAAAAAGGAAAGTCAAAATGCTTGAAAAATGGAGTTCTGCGACTGGTTATGACGGTTGGTGACAACTGACAACGGCGGCAGGGAGCTGGGTTCCGAAGAGGGGGCAGAGAGTGGAATCATGCGAATGAGAGAGAAAAAAATAGGCGGGAAGGAATAAGCGGGCTTTTATCTTATCTATAAAACAGGGGAAATTTTTTTTTTTTAATCTTATTTGTAAATTATTTCATTAAATTTTAACGTCAATGTATTATTTATTATAGTGTATTTTTTTATAGATAGTGATTGTTTTTAAAAGTGTATATATTAAATTAGGTAAAGTTGAAAATTTATATTTTAATAGAGAATTAATACATTTTAAAATTTTTTTATCTATATAAAATATAACAGAAGTGCTTTATAAATAAAATCAGAAGAATATCATGGTTTGTATTTTTTTAAAAGAAAAAAATTATATCCAATCTTTAATATAAGAGCTAATTTGATATTCAATTTAGTCCTAAATATAATATTTTAATTCATTTTGTCTCTCATATTTATCTATTTTTTCAAAATAGTCCTTATATGAGTTACACATATTAAATGTTTCATCAAATAATAGTTCTAACTAATACATTTGTTAGTAAATATATTTTGAAAAAGATAATACCTATTTATTACAAATAACTAAATTAATTAATTTTTTTATCTACTTAAATTAGCTAAATAGCTCTTATACTACTTTTGGTCTTAATTATAAGTCTACAAACAAAGATTTTATAAGTAGGACCAGATGTAGTATTAAGAGGTGGGAGAAGTAGTATATTGCTACCCTAAATTTTGGAGAGGGCGAGCAATTTGCACACATAATATAGGGACATTCCACAAGGACCATCTTAGAGAAACAGGGATTGTTTTAAGACATAATAAATAATCGCAAGTATAAGAGATTGTTTTAAGAATATTATTATATTGAAAAAAATCAGTTAGCCCACCAATTAAGTGATAGAAAACTAAATTAATGTTTTTATTGAGTATTAGATTGAAAAATATATATTAGATAAACTATTGCAGGAACTAACATAATATTTTAAAACAAAAAATGCTTTTGATGTCATATTCATTAAAAAAAATTTTATCCCTAAAAAAATATTGAGATACTTGTGCATGGACTCTCTGACTTTTGGTCTAAACACCGCTGCTTCAGCTTGAGATGACACATAATATTAAGATCTCATAAACTAGGAGAAGATGAAGCTGTTACGTGGACCGTACAAGAGGAAGAGAAATCACGAATAAGGTCAGAGGAGAGAGGTCGCCTGAATTCCATTTTCGTCTCAGGTAATTCTTCTTGACTAGGGGGTGTTTGGCATTCTCAAAACTGCGGTTTCAGAAGCACTTTTCCGCAAAACGAGGTAACCTCCTCTATATATTTACTTCGTAATCCGTAAAAGCATTTCTAAAACCATGATTTGATTTCTATCCAAATACTCTCTAAGTAATAACGAAAAGGTAGTAGGTAAAGCTTTTTGCAATTTGGAAGATTGCGAGGATGACAAGTCTGGAGGCTGAAAATAGTTTTTTGGCTTTCTGCCTGTGACTCTTTAGGCATCATAATGGTTCCATTTGGACGGCAAACTAAAGACAATCGCATGCATTGATATATCCGTCACATCTTGATCCCAAAAAAGTCACATTTGATTTTTTGGCGATAAAGATAATGCATGTTTGTCTGTTTGTTTTAAAATATGTTTCACATACTTGTTCTACTAAGAGCTAGACATGACTAAGTTTGTCCCATGGGCCAAATGAACCGATTAGGCTTGAAGTCGCTTCTTTCAAGGTAGTGCATGATCAATTTTTCATTTAATAATTTCATCAAGTAACAACATCGTCAATGATCATGCCTCCAACAGAGTCTTCTGCTTTTGAAACAGAGAAGCACCCTGTGAGATATGCCCACACGGTTTCAGAGGGAGGTCGCCTTCTGCCTTCAGCTAGCCGCTGGAACTCCACAGCCCTTGACTGTAACCTTGCCCCTAACTCTTCCACTACTTATCATCCTATCCCCTCCAGTTACACAAAATCCGTTGATTACAGTCTTGCTATCACTGACAGGAAACACTTCTATCGTTTCCTTTTTATAGTAGTATCAATCATTTTTCTTGTCATAGCAGCTGTTCTGCTGGTGCACTTCTTGTCTCAGTCTCACAAGCATAGGCACCAAAGATCTTCAGGGAATCTCAAACTTGCAATCAACCAAGCACTAACATTTTATGATGCCCAAAAGTGTACTAATTTGTGTCTCTATGTATTTCCCATTGACCATGTCAAAATTTTTATTTTCTTCTAGATGTTATCTAAAGAGAAACTTTATATTTGCAGCTGGACACTATCCAAGGAATAGTCCGGTGAAATTTCGAGGAGACTCAGGGCTGGAGATGGGCTGAACACACCTGAAAATCTTATTGGTGGATTTTATGATTCTGGCAATAACATTAAGTTCACCTTCACCACAGCCTACACAGTGACCTTGTTGAGTTGGACCGTGATAGAATATCAGGGTAAATATGCTGATATTGGTGAGCTTGATCATGTCAGGGACATAATCAGATGGGGTAGTGACTACTTGCTCAAGGTGTTTGTTCTCCCAAATGTAACTGCTCAAACCCCCTTGATACTGTATTCTCAGGCAAGTGATGTGGAATTTTGTGTCCCATAATTCATATTTACAAATTAGGGAAATATAAATTACGTTTTTTTTTAAATTAAATTTCACCAGGTTGGAAGTACTGTTGGAATAATAATGGGGAGCGTAATGATATAACGTGCTGGCAAAGACCTGAAGACATGGCTTATGCGAGACCAGTTTCACAATGTAATAGCTCTGCCTCAGACTTAGCCGGTGAACTTATTGCAGCACTATCTGCTGCGTCGTTAGTATTTCAAGAGGACAAGGACTATTCAGCAAGACTAGTCAAAGCAGCAAAAAGCCTTTATGATATAGTTACTGCTGAAGATCCTTCATTGCAAGGGAAGTACACGACCAATGATGTTTGTGGAAAAGAAGCAAGAATGTTTTACAACTCATCTGGCTATGAAGATGAATTAGCATGGGGAGGAACTTGGCTGTACATCGCCACTAGAAACATATCTTATCTTCAGTTCGCTGCTGACACTTTCAAGTCAGCCAAGAACAATGAAACAGATTTGGACAGAGGGGTCTTCTATTGGAATAATAAGCTCAGTGCTACTGGGGTAATTTCTGTCGCACCTTGTATAGAATTTAAGTGTCGACTTTCTGCTTTTTATTCCATAAAAAAAAAACGATTTTTGTAGGTTTTACTATCGCGCATTCTGTACTTTCAAGACCCCGGCTCGTCTCAAGATGCTTTGATTTTGTCATCAAACTTGACAGAATCCCTCGTGTGTTCTTTTTTATTTAACAAATATTCTAGCAGGACACCGGGTAAACTCTTATCAATCATGATTCTGTTGTTTTATCTGGAATTATTAAGTTTAATTAATGGAAGCTTATAGATGGTTGGTTCATAAGTATATGAACGTGCTATATATTACACTTGTAGGTGGGTTGATCATCTTAAAACCTGCTGATGAGCCATTACTCCAATACGCTGTAACATCATCTTTTCTCGGTAAATTGTATAGCGATTATCTTGATCATCAGAAACTATCTGGCGCAAGTTGCGACACAGATGTATACTCTTTGCAGATGCTTCATGATTTTGCCAACTCTCAGGCATTTGCCCACTCTTTAGTCCTTAATTGTAATATCAACCAGTGCAAATAGAGGCTGACTTAGTTTCGGTCTATTCTGTGTGCTGTGTTCAGGTTAACTACATCCTGGGACAGAACCCGATGAAGATGAGCTATATGGTTGGTTATGGAGACAAGTTTCCATTGCAGGTTCATCATAGAAGTGCATCAATCCCGTGGGATGGTCAGCAATACAGTTGTGATAGGGGGAAAAGATGGTTGAACTCAGAAAGCCCAAATCCACAAGTTCTTTTGGGAGCCATGGTAGGAGGACCGGGCCTACGTGATAATTTCCTAGATGATAGGAAACAACCAAGGTTCACTGAACCGACCATAGCAAACAATGCTGGTTTAGTTGCAGCACTTATTGCTCTTCAAGATCCTCCGCTCTCAAATTCAAAAGATGTGAAGGACTCAATTTTGGGATGGAAATGATGGGTATAATTGAAATGCTTCTGATTATTCCTCTTGATTCCTCCACTATCTTTAGAGTCTTGTTCCAATGCTTTCGTAAGATTATGAAAGTTTAGGAAAAAGAAAGGTTTGTAAAGCGAGTACTATAATTAAAGAGCTTCATTCGAATATCAACAATTGGAGTATAGGAGGATGGAGCAAGATGTGAGGCTGTCCTTTTTCCTTTGCTTTACACGGCTGAAAATTATACATCTGTGTGCAATATTTTTGTCTGAATTCCTCTATTCTCTTTATGGATCTTTCTGATTCTTAAGAAAACATTTGGCGAACATGATGCCAAATGCAAGATTCTGTTAACAAGATTACTATACAAGATATTTACATGTTTACATGAAGAGTCGGTAAGAAACAGATACATGTGCAACAAGAAACTGTGCATTAGCTATTAACTTCATGCGGCCTTGAGGTTGTTCAAGTCGTAGGCTTTCTGCAGAGTGAACATGCATTAGGCAATTAGAGCCACAGGCAATTAACTGCACCAACAAGTAATATTTTGTTGCGAAGCATAAAATTGAGCTTACCAGAATACAATGGATACCCTCAAGAAATGGCGCAAGCAAAGAAACCAAAATCTTAATTTTCTCCGTTTGGGTATCATAGCTTTCATCGTTTGCCTTGAGGAGATCTATAAAGCTTTTACTATCGGGCACTAGTTTCAAAGCTACCTGCAAAAGTATGCACGTTACCTTAGCAGATGGTGAAGATTCAGAAGCAAGACAAGCACAATAAACGTCAGGGTTATAATATTTAGTGGTGAAATGTATAATGGAGGTACATTCATTCAAGAGATGAAGAAATGTGTGTTATACTCTGAAAGCAGCTGATGAAATCCATCCATGCCATGGTTTCAAAGTGATGTTATAAGCCTCTTGCACTGCTTCCTCCATATTTATCCCAGAATCTCTCGACAGTGTCAGTAATAATGCTGAGGCGAAATCCAAAGATCTGCAGAGCAGATACTTCTAAGTGAACATCACCCAATTTTTACGAGGGAATAAGATATTAATATATAGCATATTATCACCTAGTAAGCCAAACAAAGGCCTTGCTGCAGCTGGCCCCCTTCTTTGCGTTGCCTTCCCTCGTCTCGGTTTTCAAAATCTCGACCAAATTTGAACTCAGTGAGGAATTTGATTCAAGAACCATTTCCAGTCTCTGCAGCGAAGTGGTTTCAATGGTTGCTCTGTGGATTTACCTGAAGCGTAGGGAAAGTAATAGAGACCTGTAAATTTGATTGTGCCTCACCTTAATATTCTGTTGAACGTCTTGTCTCAAAACAGTCATTGTTGGTCCTATCTTATCTGCAGAAGCATGGATCATAGACAAGTAGTAAAACTTGTTAGGCAAACATTTGGGGTTGAGAAGACAGAGATCAAGCAAGTAAACCAACCCAGGACTTGTAAAACCAAGTAACATAGAGATAGGAAAGGTTTCGTGGGGATTAGCGCAGCTTCATGATTATCTCCAGGTTTAACGAGAACCAACACCGAAAGCTCTTCAATGGCAGAGCTTATCTCTGAGCTCGACCTAATCTCTGTACTCTTCTTCTGCTTCATTTCTCTCACTTTCCCTCCTTCCTCCTCTTCGTGTTTTGTCCCGACTCTGACTATATATATTGCTCACAATTAGTGGGGTTACCATGTCCGTATAATAAATTAAACACCTTTACTTCGACTTGCTTACTGTAATCAATTGCTCCAGAATAATACACAGGCACAGAGAAAAGACTCCCATGAAGATGACACAACTACTAAATAAAATCAAGTGGCAGCCTCGTCCTTGTTGAGCGAGTCGCTTTATTTTTTAATTATATTTATTCTTAATATATTTGCTATGAATTTTCTGGTGTCAGCCATTGATGGTGACCTTAAATTTGACCTTAGAGTTATCGACTCTAATCCTCCTCCCCCCTTACGTCAGTCCAGAACATTATCACTGAATAAACTAAACCCACGTAGGTCCCATACCGGAAAGCGATATAAGCCAGCACAATCTAGCCGTTGATCTCAGGGAAGACTGGGCTCGTGGGTTTGGGAGTGACACGTGGAAGAACATGATGGATAGGGGAGAGCTGGCTTGCGTCATGATGTGGGCTCCACAATTGGGTTGAATACGACAATCATGAGGCCCATGGCATATGGTGAACAGTCAAAAGCAGTTTTTACCAAAAGAATAAAGCTAAATAATTAAATAAAGTAGCCCTTACTTTCACCATTGATTTGAGGACGTGAAGATTAGCTTTTGTGAAAGTAATCCACACTATAATTAAGTATTCTTTTAAATAAGTACACTTTCATGTAGAACACGCAAGTACGTTTACGTGTATAAAGCGATAACTGGGGAAGGCATTATTATTTAAATAATTATATAAACCAACCAAGATTAATTATTAGTCCGGAGTAGGAGTTTAAGACAAACTTATTTTCTAGTGGCCTCGGTTCAACTTGCTCTCAGCATGAAGAATTTGTTAATGGATAATCTGTGTTGACTAATAATACATATTTTACGATTATTTTTTGTATGCACTGGGTTGTTATTTTTATGTTTTGGTTGAGTGTTGTGCGGTTCCATGATGATAAAATATCCGAGAAGGAGTTTTGCTCAAGCACATCATAGTTTGTATAATCGTTCTTAAAAAGTATTTTTTATAAAAAAAATAATACTTATTTATTATAAATAATCAATTAAACCAAATTTTTAAATTTATTTAAATAAATAAATTAGTTTTTATATTTGAAATTGAAGATAGTAAAACAATGGGATGATAGCAAAGAAACTTAAATAATTTTCAGTTCTCGTTATGAGATTTTATTTTTAAACTATAAACAGGGTTTTATAATTAAAATGGGAACTAATATACACCAATGATCATCCGTGACGTCACAATTTTCTTGCTGCCCGTTGCACTTGAATCCCAATGAAAACGCGCCATCCACGAATGTACGCACACAGAGATAAAGAGACACGTATATACAGGCCAATCATTAATAGATGTCAGCTTATTTTCTATACTACGAGTATCTTTTATATTTAACATAAGAATCAGTTCAACGTTTAATTTAATCTTAACACATAACATTTTAATTTACGTTGTCTCTTAAATTTATTTATTTTTTTAGAATACTTCTTGTTATAGTTATACATATTAAAAATTTCATAAAATAATAGTTTTAGTTAATGTATATTATTAGTAAGAATATAATAAAAAATAATACTATTTATTACTATTAACTAATTTGACAAGTTTTGTTAGTTTACTCAAAAGTATATATACTGTATAGAGAGTGCCTCTCCCCACCCGCACAAACCAGGCATGAATCAAGCCTTGCCTCTTTAATTTGCTTCGTAAACTGCTATTCCACTTTTTTGTCTAAGGACGCGGAATGCACAAATGTATGGCAGCATAATGAATAGAATAGATGATACGGTAAGGAGGAGAAATTAATCGATCATTATTTTTTCTCCATTTTAATTAGATTTTAGTTTTTTTTTATTTCTAATAGCTTTTTATATTTTTCTCAATTGTAAGCATTAGTTCATATATTCATAATCCATTTAAGTAGAGCTGACTTAAATGCTAGCTCAGTTAAAAAAATATTTTTTTAAAAAAAGTAAAATTAGGGAATTAAATTTATTAATTATCAATGTAAAAATTAAAAAATATATAGTATTTTGTTCATAAAAGTGTATGTCAGTTGAAATTTGTGTCGTCATCAGCTACTAACTTAGTTTTTCTTACAAATTAACAAACTATGAGTATAATTAAGAAAATTACGAAGATCCAATAACAAAACTAAAAAAACTTGATCAAAAATAAAATAAAATTATATGGACTTTGTATGCTAATTTTCCATGATAACAAAGCCAATTCTTACACGTAAAGGACTCGTAAGACTGCTAGTTTTACGACAAATTAAAAATAACAATATACCCCTTTCTGATGCTATTTATAACGTCCTTTAAATATTTTTCACATAAATTAAAAAAAATCTTAAAATTTATTAATTCTATATTAAAATATAATAACTTTTCAATTCTTTCCCTATTTGATATATACAACTTTTAAAAAACAGTAATTATCTACACTACTTATTTGGTCCTATTTATAAGACAGAATAAGAAGACATTTTTTAGTCATATTTACAAAGCATTAAGAGAAATCTTTTATAAGGACCTACAATCTTACCTTTTATTTTTTATTGTATTGATTTTGTTTACATGGGGTATAATATATATTAAATAAGGATGAAATTAGAAAGTTATTGAATTTTAAATGAGAACTAATGAAATTTAAGATTTTTCTTCATTTGTTTGAAACACGTTAAAAGTGACTTATAAATAAAAAAAAAGAGAAGTTTAATAAATAAAGGGAAAAAATACATTTATAGAAAAAATTTAATAAAATGACTTATAAATAAGGAAAAAAAACCTTCTCTTTCTATTCTATATGAGAAACAAAGTAGATTGAAATTTTATATTTATGACTAAAATAAAAACCAAACGAGCTCTTGTACTAAAGATAGGAAGTGTTATTAATTGAAAAAGAGAGGAAAAGATATCACCCTATCGCTGAACTTTTTGTTCTTGATCATGCCTTGTGTTGTTCAACGAATCTGGTAAATGAATTATGTTGTTTATGACTTATAAATAATAAATTTTATAATTATATTTTGTTTGGTTGAAAAAAAGGGGTTAAGCCCAGTACAATTAATTGATGATTATTCTTCTAGGAATTTCAAAACCAGCAGCGTCCTGCTTAACCAAGACTTCTACCATATGAGGAGGTGTTGTCCATATAATTATATTGAGCATTGATATGACTGGTATCGAATCAGATTTAATCGATCGAATTACTCCTCCAGTCCTAATTATAAGACTCAATTGACTTATTTGAGAAGATTAAGGAAGTAAGTTAAATTGGTTATTTATAATAAATAAGTGTTGTCATTCCTAAAATATCCTTGCTAATTAAGTATATTGGCTAAAACTATCATTATTAGAAGGATTATCTTGGAAAAAAATGCATAAATATAAGAGACAAAATGGATTGGGTTCTTATAATTAGGACCAAATAAAAAGTCAAATTGGGTCTTATAATAAGGACCGGAGGAGTATTTGATTTACTTTTCAATGATAATATGAGTTTAACACTTTAACTAAAACGAAGGAATTTAATTATCGCAATAATGGACCTTACACTAGATTGTTCGGTGGCAATGGCGTGCATGCATACACACACACATGTATGTATGTATATATTAATAGTGAGGAAGGAATATAAAAGGTACCAGCAGAGTGGCAAGTTCCATGCATAGCTGAAAAAAAAAAAAGAAAAAATAATGGATGCAGCCAAAATTAAAAATGAAGAGCTAATTAATTTAGTGGCAGAGAGAGGAGAGGATTATTGACATGGGATCTCTCTGGATCCCGAAATTTTAATACCTAACTTTTGTATTGTATGTGTTTTTCAACCCAACCTTCCTAATAACTAAATCTTGGCTTCTTCCCCGAGTTAATGAAAAGCAATATGCTCTCTCAAACTCTTTTATTTTTTATTTTATTTTATACAATTAAGAGCTCAGTGTGTTTAACCGGTTGAGCAATAATAAGCAAAGACTTCATAAGGTGAGTTAAACTTAATTTTAGTTGGCCCATAAAAAGTCCAATAAGAAAAACACCAATCTATACCACACAGTGCACACAATATGACTCGCATTATTTGGGCTCAAAACATCAGAACTAATTAATCAATACTGAATCTGTCTTGATAAGATAAATGTGAGAAAAAATTGCAAAATTTTCGACAAATGAAAATCACTTTGAAAAAAAAATTTATTTAATAAACTTATAAGAATAATAAATTTGTAATTTTACGAATAACAATATTTGTTTCGAAGGTGCATTTAATAATTAAACATGATTCGTTATTCATCGCTGTTTTTTCAGATTTCCAAAAAACCACATTTCGTCACTAACCAATGCAACTTTCAACTGAATCAAACCACCTCCAAAAGCTAAACCAAACTAAATATTTGAATATCTGGGTGTTAATATGGGCTCCCTTAGAGCCCAATTAACAATTTTACTTTTGACACTTGAGCTCAATAATTATTGGGGCTCCGGGGGCCTATGGTGGGCTTTGAGTGATTATCTCCCACAGAGGTCATATAAGCCCAGCCCATCAGATTCCCACTAATGATGTTGCAGAGCGGAACGAGGACCAGAAATATTGTTTATCTCCAACGTGATGACGAAGGAGATGGAGAAGGAGAATTGAGCTCGTCATCTTACGGTAGCGTAATCAGCAATGACTGTAGCTCTGGGCGTGTCTTCTTTAGGCTCACTCTTAGCGCATTTACCTCGGCAATTAGTTGTTACTTCCCCTGAAGTTTTGCGAGCACGTTCTTTTTCAAAACTGGGCTTTCATTCTTTGCAGTTAAAGAGAGCTTCGTCCCCAAGAAGGTTCGTAATTCGAGCTGCCAGAATGGAGTCCACAAGGGTCACGCTGGGTTTTAGAGCTCCGGAATTTCAGGTAGTTACTGTTCTAGTCTTCTGTTCCTGTTTATTTATTTGTTATCCGAGCAAGGGATATACTAGTTCTTAAAAGACGTTGATATCTATTTTCCTCCTGTATTGTTGTTGGATGGATTTAATTAGCTTCCAGAGCCTCTCACTGGGAAAACATGGAAATTAGAAGATTTTGAAGGATATCCAGCCCTTCTGGTAAGATGGCATATGCTAGGTAGAGCCTCCGCTGTCGATTATTTCTGCCTTTTATCATGTCTGCTTTGCCCTTTTGTTAGTATTCGACTTGTTCCGCGGTTCTCTCCTTTTTTGCGGTCCAACGAGTGAGGAAGATTTCAGCGTCCGTACGGAATTAGAAGTTAGCTTCAAATTATATTCACTGGTTTGTCAGTCTAGGATTGGGCACCAGTTTGTCACTGAAACTGGTGATGTTTTAAAATTAACTCACTGACTTGTGAAGAAAATAATTTTGTAGAATGCCAACTAGACGCTGATTCCTGTCTGCTTCATAGTGGGTTTATATCGATCTAGTTAAACCATTTTTTTTCCTTTGTTGCATTGTGCAAACATCCTCATGAGAATTCTTTTTGTTTATTTTCATTAACTGTCCAGCCTTATTGTATAAATTTATGAGTGTTTTGGCAATAATTACCTTTCTAGTTGGAGTATTTGCTAATTTAATGAAAGCTTGATCTCCTCCCTTTGCTTTAAATATTGACAAAGTTTCTCTTGTTTTAATATATGTTTTCCCTTCATGTTCACACAGGTTATGTTTATATGCAATCACTGTCCATTTGTCAAACACCTGAAAAAAGATATAGTAAAGCTTACAAATTTCTATATGCAGGTAGTGAATTTACCCACCTTAGAAGAAATTAGTTCTTTCTTTTAGCAGCACTGCAGCAGCATATACTTGCATAAGCAAAATGTTAAAACATTTGTCTTTTGCTTCCCTACAGAAAGGACTTGCAGTCATTGCTATTTCTTCAAATTCTGTGACCACACATCCCCAGGTTCTTGTAACTTCATATTTGATAATAAAGCTTTTTGGAAGCTATACTATTGTTTGTCCAACGTGGGATTGTTCCTCACAGGATGGACCAGAATTTATGGCTGAAGAAGCTAAGCTGTTCAACTATCCTTTCCCATATCTCTATGATGAGGTGCGCTACAGTAAATATCAATGTCTTCATTGTTAATTATTTCCTTTATAGCTGCACAAATGCCTATCTGATTTTATTTGTTTAGCCTAATTATCAACTGACTCCTTTTGATGCAAATCAGCATTGTTATGTTCATATATTAACGTGATGAAGTTATTTGTTAGGTTCTCTATAGGCCACTTTTACAGCTTAAAATTGAGTTGCTTGTCCTCTTGTGTCACTGGCGCGGAATGAATTTGATACTGATAACTGGTAGACCTATTTCATTCATAAAGTTTATTGAATATTCATTCTGAAGTTTTGAGAAATCTGAGACCTGACATGATCCCTGGGAATATCAATTTCTCAAGATATGAATGGGACACAATGCAACTCGGTTATCATTATATTTTAATTAACATGTTTTAAATATTTAGCGTGTTTCTAAGTCATGCTGACAATTTGATGATAATTTCGGAACTCCCTTTTTCTGATAGCATAAACTCATATGAAACAGCAACTGCTGAGGGTTTTTAACTTACAAAGATCACTGAAAACAACTTATTGAAGAATTCGTGAATTCTTCATGTCTTTCTTGAAGCTGGTAAAATCTTACATGATAATGGTGGAATATGTTGGAGTGCAGACCCAAGATGCAGCAAGAGATTTTGGAGCAGTCTGTACACCGGAATTTTACCTTTTTAAAAAGGTAATCACTTCTAGCGTGCCCTGACTCTTGGAAATTGATAGATTAAAAATCAACCTTAAGAACTGGCATATAAGTTGCATTTGCGGTTCAGTGTTAACTGTTAAGCATGAATTTACAAAGGTGTGCGCCGGAGAGCTGGTATCCACTTCTTTCTTTGAAACCTTAAACCAACCCTATGAAATGACAGGATGGTCGGAGGCCGTTTGAGCTAGTTTATCATGGGCAGTTTGATGATTCACGGCCCAATAGCAATGTGCCTGTCACTGGAAGGTTGGCTTCTTTAACTGAGGTTAATTGAACTGTCAGCTGATGGATCTATCTAAACATGCGGTAACCTGTAATTTTTTCTTCTTTTTTAAATAAATAAAGGGACCTGAGTCTGGCGATAGATCGAGTTCTTAGTGGCCAGCCAGTACCATCAGACCAAAAGCCCAGGTAATACATGTTGCCATTCCTTTCAAATTGTTCGGGCATCTTTGATTTCCATCATGATCACGTACTTAAGAGTCATCATTTTCTTCTTGTATAAAGTATGGGATGCAGCATAAAGTGGCATCCAGGGAGAGCGTGATAATGTCGAGCTGCGAAAATCTCTCTCAAGATATTTATGTGAGTTCCAGTTCTTATACTCTTCAAGGTGTTCCGGGATTTAGCGATTTCAGCCATTGTGATTTTGAATTATGCGACATTTACTGCTCTTTTCCTTTCTTCCAGTGTTCCTGTTTCATTTCATCACCTTGATTCCAAAAAGTCCTGTTTAAAAGGCGAAAATGGTGTGCTGGTTTGGTTTCTCCTGCATACTGTATCTGTATGTAGTGTAACTTATTTAACACGTAAATACTATATGTTAAGGAGATAGGCTTTTAGAGAGTTCCGGGCTCCCGTTCTGTCATGAAACAGTTGTTTCTGCCCCCCGTTTATCAGTACAGGGCTCTATGCTATAACCATGAGTTCTATTTTGTAATTCTTGTGGAAATTGTCCTCTTAATAGTTTTTTTTTTTAACTATGAAAACTTGATGCATGGTGCCTTTAGAGCGCATGCGGGACAGTTGTATCTCTGTTCCGTACAGTCTCTCTAGTTATTAACGTTATATCTTTGTCAAACTCTGGAGTTAAATTAATTTTTAGCGCAAATATAAACTTGTTGTGTAAATTCGTGGGGTAAATTTGTATAAGTTTGCGTGTATTAATGAATAATTATTAAAAGGCTTAATTATACTTTTAAAACTTTAATTTCATACAAGATTTTAATATAGTTCTTTAACTTTTAAATAATATATTTTTAATCTTTTAATCCTGTTAATAAAAATGATGATATTTTGATTTTAAATGTTGGTAAAGTGTTTTTAAATGTTAAAATTAAATTTATTGGATTAAAGGACTAAAAGTATGTGTTTTAATTTTAAGGGATCAAATTGAAATATTATATAAAGTCAAAGAAAAAAATATTTTAGTTTTATTAAAATATTTAATTATATAATTAAAGTGTAATGTATAGTAACAAATTATATAATTAAAATGTAGCGTATAATAACAAATTTATTTAAATATAAGTCATACTAATTTAAAATGAGTTATGCGTAAATCACAGAGAAATGCCGAATTAAAAAAAAAAAACTTAATTGTTAATAGGTTCTTCTTGTGGATTGGTGGTAAAATAACCATAGGATGTCATGTAATTGCCACAAGTTGACATATAAAAGGCATCTATAAATCTCTCACTCGAGACCTCACCAGAGACTTTTATGTGATATTTTTGAATACCCGTTGTTTTAAAGACACCAGTTTTCTTATAATTACAATTATTTATACGGGTATCTTCTTTGTAACTTTTATCGAAGATTCCAACTTTATGAACTTGTTCCCCACACGCTGCTCTGCACATGGTCAAAACGAATCCGTACAGGTCGAGTCTATCCAGGTTTCAGGTAACCTAATGGGTTTACTGAATTAATACTATGAACTCAGTGATTGACTCCGATTTGAATATTACTAAAAATGGTCATTATAAAAATATTAAAAATTATCTGCAACAAATATTCATGCAGGTCATTAAATCAATTTTTATTTTAAGCATTTAATTATAATATTTTGAATTTGAAGAGCAGATTAAATGATGAGCGAGCTGTGGATTAAAGAATTTACCATTAGTTTTAGCAAATCCTTATGTTAGTGAAAACAATAATGTTGCAGATGATCAAGCACAACACAATCTTGGAAGCATTTAGTACTACTATCTATATGTAGCACTAAAAAAAAATTCAATTTAAAAATTTCATTTGCTTTGCCTATAAGTAAAGACATGCTTTTATTGTTTTTTTTTTTTTTGCTTTCTTTCCATTTTTGTTCACAGCCCGATCATAGAAGGCCAAGTGGCTTCCCTGAAGATGTCCTTCCATACAAGTTTATTTGGCGAAGCAATTAACGCTCCAAAAAAACTTGTCTTCTTTGTGGCACAACGCATTCGAATTGTCATGATCACCGTGACAAGTCCTCCTTCCTGATTTCTGATATGCTCGTCAGGCGAAATCTATTATTAGGAGACACTTTAATAGAAGCCTCCTTTTATTGCCTTTGTCGCTATTATTTCTTTAGTACACTTGTTCTGCTCCTAAAAATCTGTGCGGGAGGTTATGATATTCATCTATTTTGTATCATTCATTCCGCCCAACACTTCAGATTCTGCCTCCAAACTACACGTGTAGTGTCTGATCATGTGTCTCCTGTAGCATAAATTCGCCAAACATGGGAGGTTGGTTGGGGAAAGAAAGAAAGCGGTGGGTCACACTTTCTCACATGATTGTAATTTTTTCTTTCTAAATGAATTCAGTTTCATGGCTAATTACAGCACCAAATCCAATGAAAGTACTATTACTGCAGCCTTTTTCTTTTCCCTTTTCCTGCTTTACAGCATGTTGCTTTGATATCAACTGCTGGCAATTCTTGCCTAGTCCTCACTGTAGACTTCATCCATTAACGAAGAAAATAAATCCGCTTATGTGGAGCCCATGTATAGATGGGAAGAATTCTTTAGCTGCAAATCACAAATCAAAAGGAAAGGAAAGCTAACCTAGAGAGAGCCGCTTGACTTATAAATCACACTACATTTGTGAAGCCTTCAGATACGTGACTCATAACATAATACTATTGGGTTATACTTGTAAGTTGACTAGACCATCTTATGTATCTGCTGAAATAGTAATAGTTGCACTTTTCTACAAGTCATTCCACATATCCTCACCTTCCCTTCTTGCTTGTATTGCTATAATCTACACGCCAGTAGATTATTTGATTATATATGATGTGGTTCTAGATGAGCTGAACTACATCTAGATGTACTACCTTACCTTTTAGTTTTGAGGTTCATGTTTCTCGAATGGGAAAATATTGTGATTACTTAACATTGGTGATTACTTGCGTTCTTAACTAGTGGACATCCGATCCATTGCAATATCTGTGGGCCTAGGATGGTCTCCTGGCTACGTATCTTTCAAGAACATGGAGCACCAGCTCTCTCTCTATCTTCACAGAAATTATTGTAGGGACAATTGAGAGGGTGGTGGCCCAGATGCTTCCTATGATTTTTGCCCTCTATAAGCTTACAGCCAAGATAGGCCTCGTCACCTACGCTTTTCTCTGGCCCTTCTCTCCATCCATTTGGATGCTATGTCTGTTTCCTCAGGTTCCTTATCCTATAGCTGCTAAGGTTAATTGAACCCTTAAAGTCTCGTTACTTTACCACACTGTTCAACATGTTTACTTCCTCTGCCATTTGTTGTCGGCAGAAACAGGTTTTAGATTGGTGAGAGACCCGATTCCTCAAAGAATGTTCTTTAGTGGACTGAATTATGCTCTACTCTGTAGCTATATGACAAGGCTTTTACAGCTGCATGCCCGTTTACAGTATAAATTATACAAGGGACTCTTCATTTTTTTTTTTTGGTTACATACAAGGGGTTGTATTTTATTCTTATAAAAAGGATACATAAGATGCACAAAAGAATATTACGAAATGATACGCTCTATGAAATGGAGGACTTGCGAAGGATGGATGGTTCCAGACTTCCAGTATGTATGGTTTGCTTTGAACTGAAGAGTTAGCTTGTATATATAGCTTCCATTCAAAAGGCAGAAATTTGGAATTGCTATTTGAGACTAATCTATACAATTATTTTGTTACTTGAATGAACAAAAAATTAGGAAGAAGATGACGACGACGACGATTCTATTAGTGGTTCACATGATCTGGAGAAACTTGAACAGTGAACTGCGACTTTTTGATTGGTGACTGCCCCTTTTGGAGAAAACTTGGTTTCTCGAAATTGTCAGTTTCATGCCTGATCTCCTTGAGCATTGCTGTCACATCTTTCATGGTGGGTCGTTCTTCCGGGGATGGATTTACGCACAAGAGAGCCACCCCTAGAACTTGAAGCATCTCTGGCGTTCTAGTACCACATTGCAATACTAGTTGCTGGTCAAGAATTGATGTGAATTCCCTTTTCTTCTCTCTGATTTCCCTGTTAACCCAAGTGACAATGTGGGCACCCTCTGGAATCCTATTATCAGTTGGCTCCATTCCCGTCAAAACCTCCAGCAGCACTACCCCATAACTGTACACATCACTCTTCTCTGTGATCCTTAGGCTGTATCCATATTCTGCAGTTTCAAAGAAAAATCCTCTGATTACTCATAAGTCAAATGGCGTGGAGGATAAGCCAAAATAGTGATTAAAAAAAAGAAGTGTTTTTAACAAATTAATGATACATGACACAGAAAATCAATAACTGGTTTAAAGAGCCTCAGAGCGGATATACTCACCAGGAGCTATGTACCCATAAGAGCCTGCAACTATGGCAGAGGCTTTTGAACACTCAGAGGAATTCACCAGTTTTGCAAGACCAAAATCTGCAATGAAAGCTTCAAATTGCGGTCCTACCAGGATGTTGTTAGCTTTAATGTCCCTGTGGACAATTGGAGGTATACAATCATGATGCAGATATTCTAGACCATGAGCTGCTCCCAGTATGATCTTATACCTTGCATCCCAATCCAAGAACAACCTCTTTTCATGGAGCAACCCACACAAACTCCCATTGCTGATATAATCAAATAGGAGTAATCTTGTTCTTCCATTGTTACAGCATCCGAGAAGCCTGACGATATTTTTATGTCTTATTGATCCTAAGGTCTGAACCTCTGCAGAGAACAAATCTCTCTCTGGTGGCTCGTCATTCTTTATTGGCCAGAGCTTCTTCACTGCAATTATCTGCTTCATTGGAGTCTCTACTTGATAAACAATCCCCGAGCAACCCTTTCCTACAACGTTTGAATCTGATAACTTTGTGACAATGTCATTGATGGAGAAGTTAAGTTTTTGAAATGGAGTAAAAGTCCATTCCATTTCACTTTCTTCATCAAATTTCCTCTCAAATGTGGCCCCGTGAATTCTCAGAGCAAAAATCACTCCAAAAGTCACAAATACAGCCGTTAAAATAACACCAAGAAAAGTGTAAATAATAACATTTCTTACTGACTTAATGCCTTGGTGATTTCGATTCATGTCACACTTGCTAATGCAGAGCTCAGGGTTGCCAGCAAATGCAGCAGCAGGGAGTTCATGAAAGAACTTTGTATCTGGAAGTGAACCAGTGAAACTATTGTAGGAGACATTCAAAGACACTAAATTGTCAAGACTACCCAGTATTCTGAGGCTGCCTGTTAGCTTGTTGTGGGAGAGGTCTAAGTTGGAAAGTTTTGAGAGATTTGAGAAGCTCTCTGGAATGGGACCTGTTATAGTGTTCCAACTCAAGTTCAAGAGGATATCCAGTCCTTGCAATTGTCCGATCTCATCTGGGATGGAACCAGAGATTCTGTTGTTGCTAATATCCAGCAACTGCAAATTCTTACAAAGGCCCAGTGACTGAGGGATCAAACCTGTAATGCTGTTGCCACTGATCATTAGCTTATTTAAAGATGTAAGCTTGCCCAAATTTTGGGGAATACTTCCAGTTATTCTGTTTGCAGAAAGATCCAAGACATTAAGAACAAGTAGGAATTCAAAGGAGGAAGGAATTGCTCCTTGCAGCTGATTCTTGTGCAAGTCAAGCATTTGTAGCTGATTGCAGTTGCCAATTTGGTTGGGAATTTCTCCATTGAGTAGATTATCTGACAATTCAAGAAAGCTCAATCTGCTTAAAAGACCTATTTCTGGTGGAATTGGACCGGTGAGGGTGTTTGATCCCAGCCGCAGCCTGACCAAGTTGGTGCAGCTGCCAATATCTGGGGGAAGTTGACCTGAGAGTCGATTTGAAATCAACAATAGCTGAGTTAAGTTCTCTAGATGAAAGAGAGCACTTGGAATTGACCCAGTGAGGAAATTGTGTGAGAGATCAAGTGCCTCAAGTTTCTCACAGTTGGATAGTTCTGTTGGTATGCTTCCATAGAGTTGGTTCTGCCAAGCAAAGAACAAGGTGAGTTCTTTCAGTTGTCCCATAACAGGTGGAATCTCGCCAGAGAACCTGTTGTTATCTAATTCAAGCTGCTTCAGTCTGGAAAAATTGCCAATAAAGGAAGGTATTTCTCCAGAAATGTTATTATCAGAGAGAAGAAGCTCCTCCAATAAGAGCAAATTTCTAAGAGTCACAGGGAGCTCACCTTCCAAGGAATTCAAAGAAAAATCTACAACCATCAGATTTGTACAGTTGCCCAGACTTTCTGGAATGGTGCCAGTTAAATTGTTCTGCCACAGCATTACTCTCCTTAGGCTTTTCATGGAGCCCAATTCACAAGGAACGTTACCAGAAAGCTGATTTTCATATAGAAACAAATTCTCCAAGGCTGAACAATTATGAATCTCTGGTGGGATATGACCTGTGAGGTTTGCTGTGTAGACAGAAAGCGTCTTGAGATTCTTAAGTTCCCCTATACTTGAAGGAATCTCCCCTGAAATCCCAGTATCTGCAAGACCCAGAAAAGTGAGAGCTTTACAATTTGAAATCTGCATTGGAATTTCACCATGGATTCCCTGATTTCCACCTGCTCGAAACATTTCTAGATCTTTCAAATGGCCTATCTCTCCAGGAATCTTGCCAGAAAGCTGGTTGTCAAACAGTTCCAGCTGACGAAGCTTGGAACAATTCCCAATTTCTGTTGGAATTTCACCATGTAAGGAATTTGAATTTAATTTTAACCACTGCAGATTAGTTAACTTCCCCATTTCTGCAGGAATGGTTCCTGATAAAGCATTGAAGCTGAGGTCCAAAGAAACCAGAGACGACAAGTTCCCTACTGAACTTGGAACCTCACCAGTAAGATTTCCATTTGAGATGACAAGAGTGGTGAGGTGACCAAAAGAAAGGAGTTGCGTTGGGAAGCTGCTACGGAGATTGATAGATGTTATTACAATATCTGAAACAAAACCATCTTTGGAACACCTTATATAATCCCATTTGCAAGGACTTTTGTCGGTTGGATTCCATGAAGAGAAGGAAGTAGCAGAATCAGAGGAATTGAATGTTGAAAGCCATGAAAGCAGGGAGAGACCTTCCTGGTTCAGAGTATAGACGGATGGAAACAAGGAGATATTAAGAAGCAAGATAAAGAGAGTTATTGCATTGCTTGACATGATGAGGTCGGCGTGCTGCTACTGTTGTATCTCATCAAAACTGCACCGCGCTAGTCTCTCAAATTTACTCTGTATGTTCCCTTTATCATTGATAGTTGGATATTGAATTCCCATTACACCATTTAAAGTTCATGACAAGGACGTAGACTTTTCCTTTATTCTCCTTCTTGAAACAGTATTTATTGTTTCCTTTGAAGTAAGTTTACTGCAAAAACAGAACAAACAGACAAATTTGAAAGTTGGCATAGTAAAATTTGGTAAATGGTAATTGAAGGTTGACTTTTTACTTGGTTAAGTAATAAATAGTATTGATCCTTTCTTTCAATAATTTTTTTTTGCATTCAGGATTTAGGACTGAAGTTTCAAAACTGCAAGAACACAATAAATAGCGGCTTCTGTAATGTATTATATACCCAATTTTTGTTATATTAAACAAAATTTTAGTACAGGTTTCAGCATTATGTAATGGAGCTGTTATCCAGATGTAAAGTAAGAGAATATCGGCTGTGAAAATGACTGTATTGGCTTATACTCCTCCGGTCCTTAATATAGGACCCAATTATTGAGTTGGTTTGGATCTTAAATATAAGACCCATTTCTCATATTTGTCAATTTTCTCTAAATTATCCCTATAGATACTCCCTCAACCATAATCAAGTAGAAGAAGAAGAGGGGGTATTAAGAAAGATGATTATGGTATTTTAGGAAAAACGTGTCACATTTCTTATAATTAACTAACTTACCTAACTTTCTTAATTTAATCAAATTAGTTAAATGGGTCTTATATTAAAGAACGGAGGCGTATATTGTTTTCTGGGTGGTAACTTGCCTGATACATAATAGGACAATATAACTGGGAGAGCAGGAGTGCAGTTCTGAACTGTTGCGATTTTTTTAATCCTTTAAGAATATCTTGGTCTCCTCCTCTGTATTTTTCTTCTCTTTTAGCGATAGTGTTCCTTTTATTTATTTGTTATATTTTGCTGTTGTAGCAAAATTGTTCATTTGTTGTGAAGCACATAACAGCAGTTTTTCTTCTTCCTGGTCCTTTTAGGTGCAAGTGACAGTAGTTGCTGCGAGTTCCTGGAGCCACCATGATGATGGTTCATCTAATTCGGCATAACAATCCAAGATCTGAGATGGACCAGGCAACACCCAACAAAGAATAAATAATAGGCTTATTAATGAAAGAAAGTGGTAGAGACCACAAAGCCTCAATTTTTTCTGTTATATATGCATGGTGAGGTCTCAAAATCATGTTATATTGATAAAGTCGTTTCTTATCATGAAAGTCAGCCAGTGATAAAGGTGCATGAACCTTTCTTCCAATGTATGCATGAACCTTCCTCCAATTCTCTGACTCCTCTAATTTCTGATTGTATTGAATTCCCCAAGGTAGAATACTGGAAATAGTACTATTGAAGCCTCCCAGGAAAATGAAAATTGAACAGGAGGCGTGTTGAGATAGATATATGGGTCAGATCGTGGATAAGGGTTGTGAATTCAAATGAGATATTTATCAGTCACTAAATTATTATTACCGAGTGACTTATTCGTCGTATATGATATGATATACAGATGTGTGTGTGTGTGTGGTGCTGGTGGTGGTGGTGTTAGTGTGAAGAGAACATCATAGAGAACTTTGAAACAAAGAAAACATACAAACAGAAAGATTCAGAAGGCAGAAAACGATCTCTCAGGTTCACGGGTCTGATGGAGATGTCAAGCGAGACAGTATGGCCCAAGTTGTGGATTTGGAAGGTGGGGGCAAATCATTCCCCAACCACAACAAGAGGTTACACACTAGCTTCTCCAATTGCTCCTTCAACCTTTCCCTTCCAAGATTGACTCTTTCTATCTCCCTTTGTCTAGACGAAGCGACAAAATAAGGTGGCAAGTTACGCTGTTATACTGTACGCAGAAGGAATCATCATCCTTGTTACAGTATGGTAAGAAATTATTCAAATATGAGTCCTTGTCCATATTGATAGTACTACGCACGGACTGGTATGTACTCTATCAGGGAATGTTAGGTTTCCCATTATACTGAGAAATACAACTGAGATGTTATTATTAGGGTTATGTTTAGGCATTGGGACGATGGAGAGGAGGACACAAATGGTGGTACAGAACAGAGCGATTGGTTGAGAAAGGCAAAGCAAGAGAAATGGAACCATCGATCTTTTGGCTTACCATGGAATGGAAGGGTCCACTGGGTTCTCCAGAGCTGAATTATGGCTGAGGGGGAAAAGTGGGATTGGCCAGCATAGACCACTAGGCAGGCACATGTTAAGTCCTCATCTTTCATGAATTTTAATTATTATTAATATTAAATATTGTTGTTTTAGGCATATGATGTGTAGGGGTGTTCAAGGCCGGCCCGTCCCGGTCGGCCCGTTCCGGTCCCGGTCTTATTGGGACGGGACGGATCCGTCCCGAAATTTTTCGAGACGGGACAAACCGGGACGGGACAAAAAAGGGACCGGGACGGGACGGGACACGGGACGGGGTCGTCCCGTCCCGTCCCGGTTCCATTTTTTAAAAAAAAAAATTTTAATTTTTTAATTTTTTATATAATATTATTTTTTTCATATTTTTTTAAGATTTGAAACTATTGTATGGAACTATGGATATATTTATTTAGAGTTTTTATATTTGTTAATGATTTAAGATTATTGATGATTAGAATTTTTAGCAAGTTTTTATTGTGTTAAAAGCTTTTGTTTAGAGTTTTTAATAACTATTATATGTAATATTTTGAGCTTTTGTTTAAGAGTGCCCAAACAAATAAAAAAGATGTTTTTATAAGATTTAAGCTCAAAAAAATATAATTAAAAAATTAAATTTTTTAAAAAAAAATTAAAAAAATTAAAAAAAAATAAAAAAATAAAAAAAATAAAAAAATTATTTCGGGACGTCCCGGTCCCGTCCCGGATCCGTCCCGTCCCGACCGGGACCGGGACAACCCCGGAACGGGCCGGGACACGGGACAGAAAATCTGTCCCGTTACTGTTCATCGGGACGGAACCGGGACGGGCCTGTCCCGGTCCCGATCCGTCCCGTGAACACTCCTAGATGTGATCATCATTACTTACTTTATCGATTTTTGGTATCCTTTTTAATGGACCACAAAATTTTCATCATTATTGTAGTAGTTATTTTCTCCTGCATAAAAGATTCGTTTCAATAACAAATGATGTATGCTGGTAAAAAAAAAAAGAAAAAAACAGATGACGTAATAACAGTGAGCGTAGTATAGAATATAGCCTACCTCCTTCTCATATTTAATATAAAAATTTATTTGATTTTTATTTTTATCTTAAATATAAAATCATTAGTCTATTTTATCTTAATATTTATTTATTTTTGTTAAAATAATCTGTGTAGTAATAATAGTTCTAACTAATATATTTAATTAATAAGAACATTTTAGGAAAGAAAACTTTTATTTATTACAGATAACTAACTTAACTAATTTTCTTAATCTAATCAAATTAGTCAACTAGTTTTTATATTAAAGACCAAAAGTAGTATTAAATAATTACGTTTAACGCTATGGATATAAATTAATTTATATTATATTATCTCATGTCTTAATTATAAGACTTCGTTTATAGACTAGAAACGATATCTTATAATTAGTATCGAGACAGTACGTCTTATTAGCCTTTTCGACTTACGGCTGTAATATTTATAATAAATTTTGACATGGACACGTCAAATTTAAGGATCTCATGTAGTGATAAAGTTAAAGCTTAGTATGTATTTATGACTGTACGTATGCATATTTTAATTTATATAAAATGTTTTTAATATTTTAACAAGAGAGAAAATAAAAAGATTATTCTTCACAGATTTTTTTTTAATTATGTCTAAACCTCAAAAGATTACTGGAATTTCAATAGTGTCTCTACCAAATTTGGCATTTGAGACATAAACTATCAAACATCACCAAACCATGCTAGGCCCACAATAAGATACTGAAACATAATTGCAGCGAGGGATGGGATTTAATTTGCATGGTTTAAATAACGAAGTTGAAGAGCGTGGAGAGAAAGAGATCAACTAAACGGAGAGAATTTCGACCCAAAAGACAAAGTAAACGGAGAGAATAAATAAAAATGAACGAAGAAGGCACACGTACATATTCTCAGTCAGCACTATTTTTTTTTCTTTCCTCATGAGATTTTATTTCCGGATTTATGGACTTCACATGCAAACCCATTATGTAAGGTTCCCATGTTCTTCACGTTCTCATCTTCTATCTCCAATTATTCTTGCCAAAAGATAAAGCGTCCTTTTGTTGATATGCCTCTCCACTGATCAATGTCTCAAATACCAAACAGGAGATTAAGCACTTGTTTAGTTTTTTTTGTTTAAAAATAATTTTTTATTTGTAAAAACAGAAAAAAAATTATCTAATAATTTTTTTAGTTGATTGTTTTGAAAAACAAAAAAAGGTAACATGTTTTTAAAAACTTACACAACTTTTACATGTTTTATATTTTGTTTAAAATTTTTTTGAGAAATCTTCTTTTCTTTTATCTACTATCCACTACTTATCACTATCAACAACAACTATCACTTGCCAAGTGTGATTTTTTTTAAACATGATTTTTTTAATTATTATCCAAATAAATTCTTTTTTTTTGTTTTCAAAACTTATTAAAAATTTTATAAAATTGTTTTGAGAACAAGAAAACAAAAAATAAAAATAAACAGGCTTTAAACTATTCCTCTTATTCTTATGGTCCATTTGGTATGAACGAAATGAAAGGGAGAAGGGGAACGGAAAAATTGCAATAGCTCAATAGCTCATTTTAAAAAATTGAAGACAGAGGGTTAAAAAGTTTTGATTAATTTTTATTACTCTTTTATCTTAATTTTTTAAATCAAACTTATTAAAAAAATTTCCCCTCCCTTCTCTTTCATTTCCCTCATACTCGTACCAAACATAAAGTTAATGTAAAATCTAATTAAGTAATTTGAGTATACTAAATATGTTAGTTAAATTAGTTAATATGATTTTTTTTTCTAAAATACTCTAAACATCTTCCTAATTCTCACCGTTCCTCTCTTACTTGATTATTATTGAGAAGATATTAATAGGGTTAATTTGTAAAAAAATTGATAAACATATAAAATAAGTTTTATATTTAAGACTAATATCTAGGTTTTACATTTAGAACCAATATCTATATCTTATATTTAGGATCAATATTGATTCTCTAACTAAGTCTTGTATATTAAGGAGCGAAGGAGTATTATATAATACTATCATGTTCAATCTTCAATGGTTCACACACGGTGCAACTTGTAACATACTGTTTTTTTTTTAAAAAAAGTACAAAATAAAACACCACCTCACCTTTTTCCAGGAAGGGGGTTATTAATGAACATATATAGGAAAAAAAGGAGGGAGGGCGGCCTAAGCAGAAATAGAATGAGGGTGTAGTAAATGAAAGTTGGAAAGGGGAGGAGTAGTAAATGAAGAAGGAAAAGATGGAGAGCGGGTGGTGATTGGAGGATGAGGAAAAACAAGATAAAAGAAGCCGGGAAGACGGAAGAGAATGAGAGAGCGGAGAAGAGAAGGAGAGAGCAAGAAGCAGTGAGAAAAATCGAGAAAGAGGGAAAGTAGTTAGGTGCTGTCTGAAAAATGAAAAATAAGATAAGATTTGGGGATTATATTACACAAAACTATTTTTGTCAAATTTTTTTATAAATATTTCTTATATATTTATAGTTTCATATTATTAGTATCATTATAATGTTTAGAGAAAATTTTACTATTTGGGTATAGAGTAAATATAGAGTTTTGACAATATATGATTGTAGAAATTTAAAGATATATTATTAAAAAAATTTAATTAGTTATATTTGTTTAATG
>NW_021633385.1:0-49827 GCF_004799145.2 Neltuma alba
AAAACATTACAAGCAAAGTAACAATACTAATAAGAAAAAAACTTTCCTTATAATCCCCTGCCTATTGGAAAAATAGGACGAGGGTGATCAAGGATACAAAAGATGATGTCGCTCTTATGGGCTGATTTAGCCAAGTAATCAGCATAAGAATTATCTTCTCTATAAACATGTTGAAAGAGGACTTGCCAATCTCTATTCAAAAGAAGTCTTGTGTCTTCAATAATGTCCTTGAAAGGGTGAGAATCATGACAGCCTCTTGAAATCAAGTTAATAGCCTCTAAGCAGTCAGAGTAGAGAACTATTTTTCGGAGGCCTTTGTTCCAACATAAAGTAAGGCCATGAAAAACTCCCATAACATAAAGTAAGTGCAGCTTTTTTGATCTCCTCGTTGCTTATTTTTGATGTCAACTTTCCCCTGTCACCATCAATTAAGCTTAAGAACTTGTGATGAGTTTGTAAAACCCTTGGCACTTCTATTTCACTATTGAACAGGCTTTGATAATAGGCTTGTGACCAGCTTTGGAGAGTATATTGGTAAAAAATCCAATCCCCATTTGAATCCTTTAGCCCTTCTACTCTATTCCTTCGTCTTCTAATAATTGTTGAGGTGTGGAAGAATTTGTTATTCCTGTCCCCCCACTTTAACCAACTACATCTAGATTTCTGAAACCATAGTAATTCCTCTTGGGCAAGGGCTTTGTTGTACTCCTTCCAAAGTTCCCTCTTAGTTCACATAAGGTGTTGGTTGTCTCTTCGGCTTCTAGCCCACTTTATTCCCTCAATTCTTCTTAGCAAGATTTTTTTCTTGCTCAGTATACTTCCCACCTTCCATTTATTCTAGTCTGTAGCTTTCTTGGTGAAATTATTAATTTGTTCCTGCCAATTACCACATCTCCAGCTCACTTTAACAATTTCTTTAAATTCTTCTTCAAGAAACCACACTGCCTAGCATTGAAAAAGATTTTGGTTCCTTTGAACAACAATTTCATGACTACTCCTGACTAAAAGTGGTACATGGTTAGAGCTGAACTTGCTAAGGTGGTAAACCTTAGTTAAAGGGTAAGAGTTCAGCCATTCTGCACTAGTAAAACAACAGTCAATTCGTTCTTTCAACATTCCCCTCTCCCAAGTAAAACGATCACCTACACATTCCACCTCAACAAGATTTGTTTGTTGTATGCAATCCCCAAATTGTCTCATGGACGTATGGTTCAAGCAAGCACCCCCTTTCTTGTCATTGCTAGAGAGTTAAGCATTGAAATCACCCAAGACAATCCAAGGTTCATTGATTTCATTGCTTAAAGAGATTAAATCATTCCATAAAGAATTCCTCAAGTGACAGCAAGGCTCAACATACACACACGAAAGCCAAAAAGCCTGAGAAGACTTTAAATTAGCAACTCTAACATGCAGCAATTGAGTAGTTGACAATTCATAAGCCACCAAAACATCTTCCTCATTCCAAAGTATCCAAATACCTCCTGCAAAGCTAGTGGCTTCTAATCTTATGCAGTTTTTAAAGCCAAGTTTGCTAACTACTCTATCTGCCTTCAAGACACTTATTCTAGTTTCCATTAGCATTAGTAAGCTAACATTTTTTACCCCTAATGACATCTCTTATTCCTCTAGGGAAGGATTTTGAGGCCGCACCTCTACAATTCCAAGCTAGAAAATTCATTAAAATAATAATAAAGAGGAAAAAGAGGAAACTCAAACCAGAGGAGCTACAGCAAGTCCACATAGTCCTCATCCAGCCCATCCTCTCCCTGTGCAATCTCACGGTTGTCATCATTTGTCTCGTACCCCTGGTAGTGACCTTCTGGGGTGTCTAATAATTGTGTCTGACTAATATGGTTAGAAGGGGGATCAGGTGGTTTTTTCTGGTTACTTACTGTTTGCTTTGTCGATATTGGTGGGGTATTGGCTTCTAAGCCTAAGTTTGTGGGAATGTGCTCGTTGGTTCTATTTTCTCTTTCCATGGGTTGGAAATTAGTTGCTAGTTGTTGATCTTCAAGCCCAAAATCCAAACGTCCTTTACTTGTTAAGGACCCAATAACCAGTTGGTGCATTCTACTAGCTGGCTTTCTTTTAAAACGGGGGAGACTATTTTGGGCCATGTTATGACACTTCTTTTCTTACTTCCTAACTTTATCTTTCCAGAATCCAAGTTTTTCACCATTGGGTCTGGCCTATATTGCTTGGCAATAGTGTTCTCTTTATTTATTTTCACTGCCTTAGTAGCTGTATTACTCGTCTCTTTCTTTTCCTCAAATGTCACATCATTTTCTCCCAATGTTGCAAAGGTTGGCGTGCCCAAGTCTTCAACAATGACTATCTCTCTCTTGCCTTCCTGACTGTTATGTTTGACTACCTCAGGCCCTGCAGTGTGGACAACCTTCTCCTCCTTTCTTCTCCATTCTATAGCAGGTACTTTTGTAACATCCCAAAATTTGGAACCCTAGTAATGGGAGTGTGAAAAATGAGATATGATTGATAAGCATAAGGTATGAGTAAAGCATGAAAACCCAAAATGGGACGAAACCGACTTTATCGGGTCCCTAGGGGCAAAACGGTAATTTTGGAAAAAGTTTCCAAAATTACCTAAAAATAGCAAAAAATGGAATTAGAGGTTTTTGAGTCACACATGATGTTTTGGGAGTGAGAATAGCCCAAAATAAATTTTGGTGAAAATTCCCAAAAAATTAATTATTTTTAGGAAAATAGGAAAAAATAAAGGGAAATTAAAGTGATAAAATTATTTTAATTACCTAAGGACCCCAAAAATCCAAGGAAAAATATGGATACACTCCCTAAGAATATATATAAGTTTATAAAATTGTTTCCAAGTATTGGAAATGTAGGAAATAATTTATGGGGAATTTATTTCCGAATTCCTATCTGTAAGGACCTGATTTCGGAGAAAATGTGAAATAAATATCTAGAGATCTTGAAAAATTCCCAAAACTTCCATATCACACTCTTGGAATAAATAGGGAATTATCATGAAAAGAAATGGAATTTTTGAAGCCCCTAGCTATTTTTCCTAGTAGAGGGCAAGAAATCGGGTATTATGTGACCGAATGAATTTTTAAATTACCTTAACTAATTCCATTACTTCCTAACCAGTTTTTAACATTTAGTTAGCATCCAACAAGGCCCAAATTCGTGCTCACCATGATCAGAACAGCTGGCTTGTGTGCTGGGCAAATTTTCAACCATTGGATCAACTCTCTTGGAAAGTGAGTCAAAGAATGTGTGGCCAGGAATTGTTCTTCATTTTGGCCGACCTTTGCACTTATTTTGGGGCAGAAATAGATGCCCAAGGGTAGGTTTTTGGGCAGTAAATGAGGTCTATAAATACCCCCACAAGGCACTCAAAATTCGAACAAAATTGGAACAATAGAGAGGAGGTTCTGCACAATTTTCTTCTTGGCTTCCAAGCACTCTTCAAATCACTCCCAATCCAAGGTTAATCATCAAGCTTTAATCCAACACTCCTTGAGGTATTTTTAGGCTTTAATTTGATGCTTTTTCCATGGTCAAACCGTGACTTAATTTGAGGGGGAAGTGCTGTTTCATTTCTGTTGTGCTGGAAGTGCTAGGAAAGGATAGCAAATTGAGTATGAGTTGTGTTGTTGATGTTTGGTGCGGTTTTAAATGGGTTATGGAAGAAATTACCCTATGAACTATGACTTTTCAGTTCAGCCAACTCAAGAACTCAAGGGTAGGAATTGTTTCAATAAGTTTTAATGATTCCAATGGATTTAAAATGTGATGGTATGTAGGATTATGCTAAGGAAGTATGTTCAAATTCATTGGAATCAAATATGAAAATTTATGAACCTAAGAGGAAGTGTTCAACCATCTTGAATATATAGACTTATGATTGGATTTTGATGGTTTTGATGCTTCCATTGAACTCCTTGGGCGTTTTTGTGTAGGGTTATATGGAGAAATTGAATTTGGAAGCATTAAAATCAAAGTTGGAAATTTTGACATCTCCCTTATGAAATTCGTTTCTGTTTTGACCAGAACTTAAGGAAGGGATAAGATTTTGTAAAATTTGATTTGATATTTGAATTCTACATGAAAAACCATGTAGGAATGGCCAAGGAAGTTTCTTGAATCAAAAGGAAAACAATTAGGCCAAAAATCCTAAGAAAAACGGTTTAATGTTTAAGTAATAGGGAATGTGTTTGAATAATTGTTGAATGATTGGCATTGGTGTTGGTTTGATAGGTACCTTGTCAAATCCTCAAGAAAACATCTTGAACTTAAAGGAAATCAAGGACCAAGTACCAAAAGGTAGCATTGAATTACATTTGATTGCTTTCTTGCCTACATTGATGTGTTAATGTGTATGTGTGCAATGTGTGCCATGATGTGACTAAGCTTTATTGCAAATGTTGATTGCAATGTTTGAAGTATGTTTCCTTGGCATTATGTCCATTGAATATGTGTATGATAGCTTACTTTCCATGGCATAAAAGCATGAACATATAAACATGATAAATTCACAAAAGCATTGCACGTAGTGTTTGCAGGAATGCATGATAATTGTGATTCTGTGCTACTGGGATTTCTTTGAAATCTCACTCTTATGTTCAACACCACCTAGGAGGGATTTCAAGCAAGGGAAAAGGCAAGGAAATTGTCTCGGAGACCTAATGAACAATTAATGTACCCTAGTGTAAATTTTGAAACTTGTGATGTAATATTATGACTCTGGAAATGTTTGTTGGATAATAGCTCCTAAGGGGAGTCAAGCATGTATGTCTATGTTTAAATATATGAAAGCATAGTAGAATGTATATTCAAGCTTGTATTAAGCCCCAAATGATTAAGGATGGGTAAAAGGTTATGAATGAGCCAAAACAAAGGTAATTAGGGGATAACATTTGACTAAAAAGGACCAAACTTGGTGCATACGAAATAAATAGCAAATGTTCGAATATGGATTTGAAATTTGGCATACTAATAGATCACATTTTTAGCTTTGAATCAAGTGGTAGATCATTAAATTTGAAATTTTGTAGAAAGAGTTATGCCCTTTCGAAGTTGGATAAAAATACTGGAAATTTCAGAATTTACCAAATGAATAGTACATAATTGCGTGGAAACTAGCATTGATCTGTGAGAAATTGATACCTGTGAACATTTTTCCCATGTGGAACATTTCATAAGCTTCACGTGAAACTTAGAACCACTTTGTTCCGATTTTTCTACATTTAGTTATGATTTTTCAAAGTTGACCTGATTTTTTTTAAGGGTTACATGAATAGTAACCGAAAGCAAAATTTTAAATCTTGGTTTTTACCTACTTTGAGCATCGGGTAATGATTCCAAATGGTTCTAAAGGGCATATAATGGGGTTAAAATGAAGGTGTGACACTTTTTTTTTTGCTTTGCTCTTTTTTTCCAGATAATGGGATTGAAGTTTCCATATGCTGCAAAATGTCAAATCTAGTGCCAGAGGTTTTTTTCTTTTCTTTTGCTACTGATTCGCTACTCCCTACTCCCTTTCCTTTCTATTTTCTTTCTTCATTTTCAGCCTTTTGACTTCTTGGCCGAAAAGTGTGTTTTGCCTTCATCCAAGAGCTGTACATCTCATTTGATGTGACACCTGGCACACTAAACATGGGCTGTTTCTCTATCTGAGTTTCTGTCATTTTCTGTGATTGCTATACCGGTGAAGAAATCTCCGGTGATGGCTTGCTTCCAGCTTTGTTTAGAGGGCAGTCCTCTTGGTTATGGCCATACATGCCACATTTGAAGTAGATAATGTTGAGACCCTTATACTCCACTATGTAAATCCTCTTCCTGAGCACAAACTTGGATTGAAGTTGTTTACTTAAATCAATCTCCATGCTAACTCACGCAAATTTCCCTCTTTCTACTGCCATATTGTTGTTACAGTGGGCTAAGGTGTTCAGATCAACCTTAAGGGCCTTTCCAATCATATTTCCCAACTCCAAGAGGCATTCTTCTGAGTACGTGTACATTGGTAGGGTCAGTATTCTAACCTATATTACAAGCTTTCCAATCTTGTTAAAGTATGGATTAATATTCGGGCTCCAGCGTTGTACTACTAGGTAGTGACCCTGAATAAGCCAAGGGCCATCAAATGAAAGTCTCCTCTTGAACTCCACATTCACTTTTCAGAAAACATAATATCCATTAGGTAGATCAACCAATTCAAAATTATCTGATTTTAGTAGCCATCCAACTGTATCTTTCTGTGATTGCTCTGCCGGTGAAGAAATCTCCAATGATGGCTTGCTTCCAGCTTTGTTTAGAGGGCAGTCCTCTTGGTTATGGCCATACATGCCATATTTGATACAGATAATGTTGAGACCCTCATTCCTCCACGGTTTGCACAAATCCCTGAGTCTTTCATTTGATATATTTAATCTTGGAAGTGATTCCAAGAGTTTTTTTCTCCTCCTTTATCAAAGCAGGGGCTGTATCTTCTTCTTCCTTCAACCACTTTCTTATTTGTGCATCCATATCCTGTTCCATCTCATTCTCTTCATTGCCAACCAATTTCGCCTTATAAGAAATCTGAGTTCTAGCATGAGCAAATGTGGTTTTGGGACTGGGTTTCTCAGGTGTAGTATCTTCCCACATTTCATCCTGCATTGGTATGTCACCCGACTGCTGAGCAGGTTCCCCTTCTTGTGTGCTTGCCTTCATGATTGTATCTTCTCCATTTTTTTGATATTTCTTCCAAGCAAATCATCCTCTTCCGTAGTTGAAACCTTTGCTTCCCCGCATAGATCACCAGGGTTGACCAGAGTTCCGTGCACACTCACTTTCTCACTCATCACACTCACTTTCTCTCTCTAGTCGCTTCATCAAATTATCAAATACACATTTTGATATTTCAGGAGCATCAAATTGTATAATTTTATTTTTTTTTTTAATGATTTTTGACAAAAAGAACTCTAAAATTGTGCTGTTTTGATTTTTTTTTCAAAAATTGTTAAAAAAAATTACAAAACTGTATCATTTCATGTCTATAAGATATCAAAATGCGTTAATTTTACGCAGACAAAACATCACAAAGATGTTAGAAAGCCGTTAGGAGCCTTTTCGCTGGTTATTCTTATTGTATGTACACTAAACATTATCAAAACGGAGACACCGAGAAGACCTAGAGACTGGATAAAGCCATAGAGGGGACGGTGATAATTGAATGCTTCATTCCAAATCTACGGAAAATTCATTAGAATTTTTGTTGACAATCATTTTTTTTTTTTCGTTTTTGTTTTCTTAAATCCTAGTGTATCTTCAATCTCCAGGAGTCTTGCGCATCATAGAGGATAAAAACAAAGGAATCAAAGCATAAGATTCAAATGCGCATAAATTTAGCTACAATGATGTCAAAGCAGAGATAGCAATAGCACTGTCACCATCTAATATTTGCAACACTTAATAACCTTAATCACAAGCACTAGCTCAAGACAAGTGCTGGAGCCAAACATGCAAAAAAAAATGGACCAAAAAAAAAAACAATATTTCCTGTATGCCAGAATTCAACATGTCGAAAATTGTGATTTGACCACATTGACATGAAAGTGTTTATCATCATCAAATACATGCCTAATTAGAATTTTAAATTTCAACTTTCAGGACAAATTGCCAGCAAATTTGTCTCAGCACCCAGCAACTCAGTCCAAGTATAACTACCACTTTTTCACATCTTTCTCCTCATTCCGAGGATTGAGCTCTTCATCATCATAATATTCTTCAAAATATTCCTCTTCACTATCATTCCCATCATCATAATAATACTCGTTGTCGTCGTCGTCATCCTGACCATCCTTTCCATTTTGTAGACGATATGGGGAGTCTCTGGACTGTTGACCTCTTAACCTCTCCTGAATTCGATCCCTGATAGCCGTTCCCTGAAATAGACACAAAGGTAGCATGAAAAAGCAAATGATAAGTCAACCGATACTGTGTCTGCATGTCAAGAGTGCAATAATTTTATCTGCATAAATTAACTCACCATCTTATGGCAACCTTCTTCAAACATCTCTAAAAATCCAGCAACCCAACGATCAGCATTTTCCACCCATTCATTGCGATGCATGCCAGCAGTCTTCGCAACAATTTGTATCTGGAAGTCCATAAAGGAACATATAGATTTATCAAATCCAGGAAAGAAACTGCAAGGTACCATAAAGTATTCTGAGCTTTAAAACATGCATTAAGATGGGAAAATTGTGATCTCCATATCACCACAATTATTGCTTTATTATGACGTGCCAGGAAATATCTCCATGATTGATTTCCCTGTCTATATCATCATCAATGCTATGCAAAAGCAGAAAACTTAACTGGGTTATCATCTTTTAAAATAAGTGCAATGTGCTCCAATTTATTATTGCTGTTGCCTTGTACCCAAGTCTACATTTTAGGAAGTTTATCATCCAGCTTCATGTAGATTTCACGTCCTATAAAGCCGCTTAATAAACTGGTGACCCTAACATATCCCTTCAAATATCTACAATATATATATATATATGTAGACTATTACATATATATAATAGGCACAAAGGGACGGCCACATGACAAGAACTCCTGATCTTGCAGGTTTTCAACCCCGCCCCCCACCCAAAAAAAAAAAAAAAAAAACAAAAAAGAACACACGAAAAAAATAAAGCCTTTTTCTCAACCATTACATGAATCTATGATTCCTGTGTAAGATGTGGTTCAGCCAAATTTCTGGGGGCTTCCAGGTGTAGGCACAGCAGATTACAAAGAAAAGGGGTATTTTACAGCAGGAGGAAAAATTATCTCTAGGGAAACCTTATCTTGATTGCTCCTGGTTCTGGGTACAGGAAACCCTCACCAGCCTGGTGGTCAGAAGGAGGAACACCCTCTTTTTATGGTAAATAATCCTTTGAGACCATAATTCAGTGCGCACAATTTGTGCCTTGAAGGCTCTGGATCCACTGTTATCCGTCTCAGATGCTAATGGGCAAATTGTCTGTATGCACAAATCTCAGAAGAAGGGTCCAATGAGCAGCTGTATAACACCAGAAATATCAGAAAGAGAGAATCCACCGCAGTTTCATGGTTTTCACTACCGATTGTAATGGCTCAGAAGAAGCTCTCAACTAAGCTTCTAGTTTCAGAGGAGGCAGAGATATCATTGCTTTAACTAGTTAGCTTAGTCCAGGCGATGGTTTTCCTCAAGTCCAAGCAGGGCTCTCAACAACTTTCCTTAAATCCTGAAGGAAGCTAATGATAGAGAAGCCTCTAGACTCCTGAAAATCTGCTATCTTTTTCAACTGCTATGCAAGAACTAATGAGAATGACATAAGTGGAGTTTTGTTTGTTTCTTTTATTTTTTTTGGGGGGGGGGGGGGGGGGCATGCTCGTGTCAGAGTAATTAATTGACAACATTCCAGATTAATCAGGTCCCCCCCCCCCAAAAAAAAAAAAAAGGTGTTGCGCAAGCGAAAGGGGGATCTATTGACACCACAGTCAGAGTAATAATATTTGATGCCGTCCATCTTGTTTTATCTATAATGGCAAAAATGCACATAAAATTAACATGAAATCTCATAATAAGCAAATAAAGCCATTTAAAACCTGTCAATCTAATTTATGAGTCCTTCTCGTGTATCATCTGTCTTCACTTTTTCCATTTCAGATTTAACTTCCAACGAGTTATTTTTTCCTCTGTTTAGTCTCACTATAGATCACTTGACATTTATATAATGTACGTGTGCAATGAGCACACATTGGAAATAGCATAGGTGATTTTATGAAGGGGTTAGGAGATGACTAAGACCGTTAACCATGAAAATAGACAAGTACAGTGGATTATGCAATCCTTGTTCATCATCAATCTTCAATTAATTCAAACGATCGCTAAATATTAAGAAAAATGAGGATACACACACTAAGTTCTAACCTAGTTGAAATCGAGAAAATCCCCAAGAAGCAAGATATTCAGCTCTATAGATGATACTATGACAGCTAAAATGTATAGAGCAGAAGTAGTACCTACATAACAAGAACATCTGTAGTACCGACCACTTAGTTCAGATGCTTAACAATTATTCAAGTCATTTTCACAAACGGCATAGAACTGCTGTTTTAAGACCCAGTTGTAGAAGTATGAAATTTGAGGCCGATGTTAAAATTATGAGATTCTGGTGTGGGTGAGACCTCGGGTTCTCCAACCTTATCAACTACTGCCATAATGTGGTTCTTACAGAGCTTTTTATCAATTGGTATTAAAGCCTTCCACTGCATCCCATTTACCATCATGCTGGCATTAAAGTGTTAGCCCAAGGCTAGAAAGCCAGCAGAATGGCAGCCTTTGTAAATGCCGTGATTGAGGAAGCATGGTAACATGTAGAGACAAATTACCAAGGGATCAAATTTCAGTCCGCCCTTGGAAGTATGGGATTCTAATGTGCACGGTTTCACAGGACCTAGAGCTCTCCAACCTCAGAGCTAGAATTTCAGGTGTAGTTCTCCATGATCCTACCATGATCCTTCACAGAAATTGTTCATGGAAGGATTCGATGCAATTGAGGAGTCAAATGAAATGGATTCCTAAAACTTCACACGAAACTTCATTTTCCTCAAAAATATAGCAGAACCAAGTGAACAATCCCTAAATTACCCTCATAAGGTCTCCATGTAATGAGTGGAACTGTATAAAAACCTATAATTATCTCACTATTAACCATCCGTAAAAATTACTATCAACTTATTCTGATGGAATGGCCTCATATCTACAATGATAATGAAAGTGATGAAGGCCGTTGAAATGGACAAAAACATGCAAAAGGAGAAATAAATCTACAACAGAGGTAAAATAGTATATATAGAGAAATAGATCACTTGATAGGAATATATCCCCCTTAAAGACATGCTTCATACTGAATTTACATAATTTTAATCATTAGACCCACACAAAACCAATCGTTTACAACTGGTGAAAGAATTTTGCCCCAATATTTGTAAGAATTCATCCCTCGGGTATATGTTAAAATTAAAAGTAGTTGGTACATAAAATTTCCACATTAAGTTTTATATAGATTAATGCAAGAAAATCAAGACAATCTTGTTGTCATTAAAATAAATATTGAATTATTATCCTAATATACCAAAGAGTTGGAAGCATAGCATATAATTAGCAAGCAAAGGTTTTAAATTGTGTTAGTCAACTTTAGGCAAGCGGGTCTCAATCTTGCATCCCTTTAAGCCGTAAATGAAGACTAAGTGGTGGATGTGGAAGTTTTAAATGCGACCACTCTACTACAGCATCAATCACTCAATTCTTTCAAGTGTCAAGCCAGGACTCGGTTGCCCAATTAGCAAAAACCGAGGGATTCTTGAAGCCAGTTCACAAATTATAATGGTGAGGGTAGATGTATGAAAAAATAATGACAAAAAAAGCTACTAACATGGCAAAAATTTGGGTCAAATAATTTTTTGACATTGACAGCATGGGAAACCTTTTTCTTACAGTAAATAACAAACACAAACTTTGCAGGATCGCTTCTCACTAGTTAAAAAGCATATATAATTAAGAACAGGCGATGACATTTGTCATATTCTAGAATTAGTAATCTGTGCTGCATCATTCTAATTCAAAATTATCACAAAGTGGGATATACAGTAAACAAATTAATCAGAAAAATGACTTGGAGCAGCATTGCACAGAAGATACCCTATGACAAGAACAGACCTATTGCTGCAAAGGAAAGAATTACAGTAAATCAGTAAGAAACTAAGCAGTACCAGGATCAACATGGTGGTAACAAGCCATCCAACTACTACAGTTAGTGCTAATATGGAACTGTAATGCACAATGCCCAAGATTGAAAGTCTTGAAATACATGAGACGTCATGAGCAAATTCTCACTTGCACCTAAGCATAGGGTCTGAAAACAAAAACTCTATCAAAATCATTCTATATTCAGTATCTGGTCTCTCAAATCAGGAAGAAATTTCAAAATTCTCAACAAGCTTTGAACAGCAAGCTTTAGGGTGCTTATTACAGTTACAACAGCAAGCAACAAGAAGCATAATGCCATCACAAATATAGGTTTTGAAACACAAAACAAGGTCAGAAGTCCACTATCCCATCATACTAACTTTTGAGTCATTTTTGTTGCAGCAATGAAACTCCTCAAACTACTACCGAAGGCATTCTCGACTTCCACTTCTACCAGATTAAAATTCGTTTTATTTTTATCCTTGATTCACTCATCCCTTGTAATTCACAGCACCTTGCCTGTGATGTAAGTGTTAATTCAAATTTTTAAAATTGAATTAGATGGTGTAACAGTAGTGATACCTTTTCACCAACTTTTTCTTGATGTTCTTTCACTTTCTCCTGTAAAGTTTTCAACCTCCTGTTTACCCTCAGTCGTTTTTCCTGTTTATAAATGACAAGATATGAATCCCTTTAAATTGCGAAGATAAGATCAATTTCAATAAGAAAGAAACAACTCAGTTTATCAGGTATATCCTATTTAAATTTACATTATAATAAGGGGGAAAATGTCAAAGTCATGCCTTCACATAGCTGACACCAAGTTCTTTCCTTGAGTATCCACGATCCAAGTTCCGTAGAACATATTGGTTGTAATCCTTAACAATCCTCATTATAATGTCCGATGTAGATATTCCTTCAGTCCGTTTAGTTTCCTTGAATTTGCCAACAGCTTTAACCTACATAAACATTTCACGGCATAATCATTTGACAGGACAACATAACAACAAAATAAAATGGCAAGCAGAAAGTATACAATCTCTACATACAAATTCATAAACATCCTTCCCAGCACCACTTGCATCAGCATAACTGTTGAAATTCATTGACAAGAGCAAAAAGTTAATATTAATGAAGTTAAAAATGCTTCAACAGGAGTTGAAGAACTAAAATACTAGATTAAATGTTGAGAGAAAGGTTATGGAAATTGTTCTTACGGAAGAGAGTCATGAGCCACATAGTCAATATTGTGCTTGTCAAGGAAATCTTGATTGATAACCCAAGGTGCATCAGGAATGACTTCATCGACCCACCTGCTCTCAATATCTATCATTAATTCCCTCAATTTACTAAGAATCACACCTTTTCTTTATGCAACAAGAACCCAAAAATAAAAATAAAATAAAAACCGAAGAAAGAAGATTTTAAAAACATTGGCAAACACATTTTCAAAAGAGAACTTCACTAAAATATTCACGTATAATAATGCTAAATCCAAAACCATACAGAAAATATGGGCATACGCAGAAAATATCATACTTGCAATGCCGCAGGGATTCATATCGTTCAGCCTCTGTCATTACAGTCTTCCCTTTGTATTTGTGAGTGACTTCATCACCGCAAACTCCAACAAGCAAGTAGGTATTTGGAAATCTAAGATTTACCAATCAATATGGAAATAAAACAACTCTTAGGATAGCCCACGAAACTAAAACACAAGATTACCAAAGAAGTAAATCCATATGAATAACAACTACCTTGACCCCAACTGCACCATAAGGTAACAAAAACCAAATTGAACAAACCAGAGCTTAACATTTAGTACTACCTCCGGTCCTTAATATAAAACCTCATTTAACTTTTATTTTGGTCCTAAAAATAAGAATTCAATCCACTTTATCTCTCATATTTATTCATTTTCTCTCAAGATACTCCTTTTAGTAATATTAGTTCTAACCAATAAACTTGATTAACAAAAATATTTTAAGAAAGACAATACCCATTTATTACAAATAACTAACTTAATTTATTTCCTTAATCTACTCAAATTAGTCAAATAGCTCTTATATTTAGGACTAGAGGTAGTATATAATGTCAAGGATTCCAATTGTCAGGACATAAAACAGGAATTTATTAAATTAAAGTTGAAATCAAAATACAGATGGCGTGATTCTCCAAAGTAGCTATAGCCTTTGATACACAAACATAAAAGTAATAATCCGCCCAAAATAAGTTGTAATGTGAGAGTATACATATCATAAAAACGACCCGTAACAGTACAAAATCATGGCCACAACTGTAACAGAGAGTAAGTGGGACCTAAGATAGCTTTAGTGCTCAACATTGGGCATAAGACATGTAACGGAAATTGAATTGGCGATAAAATCAAAGTAAATAGATGGCTAATTCGAACAAGTAATGATACACACAAAGTAATACACGCAAAAAGGAACTGTAAAAATGCATCATTACTTGTCACAAAAAAAAAAAAAAAAAACAAGTGCATCATCACATGAGTAAATAGATCAAAACCATCTTGACCCCAATTGCAGCAACCAAGAAGTGGGAACAATAAGGTATTTGACAGGAATCAAATTGATCTTGAAATCACAGAAAACAGACGGTACAACTCGAACATGTAACAACAACATCTGATACATGGATAGAAAATAATACACTCAAAAGGAACGGCAAAACGCATCATCATGACCAAAGGCATGAATTGCGAAGAAAAATAGAAGAATGAGGATAGGCATACGATTTCTTGGCTTGCTCAAGAGAGCGAGCGTGGCCGAAGTGGAAGAGATCGTAGATCCCATCGGCATAAACTCGAACAGGACGATCTTGAGGAGGAGGAAGAGAAGAAGACTCAGACTGATCGGAGCTGGAATGGAGAGTATTGTTGCTGTTGGTATCGTTAGGAACAGCGCCTGCCATAGAAATTGGAATCACTACGATACGATTCTCTCTCTTCCCCCTTCTCCGCTTCTTGTGATGTTTTATATGACTTCCTCTCTGTTCGCTTCCCTTTGTTTCTAGGCCGTTTTACGCGCGAGCCGACTCACCATGCGTTATTTCCGTGTGTAATTACTTTTCTCTCAATATTTGATGACTGATGATGTGAGTGATGTTGACCACATTATCATTTAATAGGCCCTCACCTTTTGTGGCCGCGTGTGTGTGGACGTCGATGTCTGCCCAGGCAAGTGCAAACATAAAATACCTCGCATGTCTTATTAATTACGTTAAAGTCCCCCGTCAAAATATTTTTTTTTTTAAAATACGAAAGCAACTCTAAGCTTAAAAGTTTGTAGTTAGAATATAATCCTAATAATCGTACCAATTTCTCCAAGAACGTACTTGAGCATCTATTCATTACAAGCAGCATATCAACAAAACCATTATATTCCTTTTCAGCCATAAAACCAGCACACCTAAAAAAATCCTTGTGTGTATGGTGTAATTCCATATGCTCATGAGTATATGACATCTCTAATCTCCATATAATACGATGCAATGGATGGTCCAAGTCACAATACCTTACAAAGATATTGAAAGCATCTAGGGAATCATTATATATCATGATGTTTTGGACATCAATTTGCTTCCAAACCCAGAGTCTTGATATAATAGTCAACAGTTCAACTTTAGTAACCGAGACACCCCAAGATTATGCAAGAACCTGTAACCCCATTGCCTTTATAATCTTTGAAGACCCCGACACAGTTGCTTTTTGAAATAGCTTCACATATTCGTCTACATCAACGTGCACCATGATGATGGGTTGTGGTATCCAACGCTTCTTCATATCGCACACATCTACCCTTGAGAATTTAGTGGTGAAGCTTATTGTTCACAATACATTCCATCATATTGTAATGGCACCTATGGGCTAGCTCCTTTATTATAGTCCTTTCCCTCCAAACATGAATTGGCATCTTGTTGTCTAGATTAACCAATAAAGCAAGATGAACAATCGTGTCCGTAACTATTTGGCAAATGTCCCATGAGCAAGGTTGTGTGTAGTGTTCCATTTAAGCCTTACCTATAAATCACCCACAAAAAAACTAGAAAGAAAGTTAGGATGTAATACAGTTTCCCATACTTCTGTCACATTTTTACAGTCTCTCACAAGGTGTATAATGCTCTCCTATTATGATACTAAAAAAGATATAAGTTTGTGTTTAAGACGCCCTTTTTAGCTTTGAATGAATTTGTAACAAGTCTCTCATTAGTTAGATGCCACATGAATAGCTTGACTTTCTCTAGTATCTGCTATTTCCAAATCTTGCTTCATAAGGTATCAACCATTACTCTACTTGAACTAATGATGAAATCATATGCTAATTTAATAATAAATCTACCATCAGCTGCACAATGGGACTTAAAAGAGATCTTGCAAGATCCTTGAGAAGGGCTTGATTTTCATCAAGACTGAAATAACCTTAGAAGGGAGAACCTGTGGCCATTCACCAACTTTCGACTATCCATTAGGCGAAAAATGGTCCCTTACTTTCTTCTGAACATTAATAACTTTTTTTTTCACATGGAAAGGCCTAGCTAGGGCTTGGAAAAAAGAAATAAGGCATCCTAAGAGAAGTAGCAAATTAAACAAAGTCCCTTCGCATGAGGTCCACCAAGCTAGAATAAGGTATAGGCCAGAGCTTGAAGTTCTTAACCGTTCTGTGTGCATCTTTTGCTAGGTAGTCAACACATTTGATTGTGTCCCATAGAGCATACTTTATTTACAACTCCCAATCTGAGTACACCATGTCACGAATCACATTGATTTCTTCTTTGCGGGGGTGACGGTGACCTCCATCTCTCATAATCAATTGGAATGCTTCTAGTTAGTGTGTGCCACAACTCGATCTAAACCTTATTTCTTATAAAGTTGGAGACCCCTCATTAGAGTTAATATCTTTGTAGTGGCAAATTGCATAAAACCTAACTTGCATTGGAAACCAACTATCCAGTTCCCTTCATGGTCTCTAATGATTCCCCCTCCAGTAGCATCATGTTCACTGTTCACTAAATCATCAGTATCTAAGCGTGCATATCCTTGTGGAGGAGTTGTCTAGGTAGTTTCATCATGCTTGCTAAAATTAAAGATTTGATGCTTAAACCTACAAATCAATGTTGACTCTATAAGGTGAAACATGCATGCATGGGCAATCTTCTGGGCTTTCATCTAATTGCCTTCCAAGATGCTTCTACACTGATTTTTCCATAGCAGCCAACATATTAGGTTGAACAATTTCATCCAATGCCAAGGCTATAAAGTAGAAGAATAGAAAATAGCACGAGCATTAGTATTAGCAAATTTAAGCCATACATCTCTAGCAATCCCGAAGGATATGCATGGTGCTCTCCTCTCTTTGACACTCCAAGAGGCAGTCAATATGATTTATAATTTCTATTTTTTACTTTGAGTGAGTTTGTAGGGAGTCTCTCATGAAGAACTTGACAGAAAAATAATTTTACCTTCTCAAGGACTCAGATTTTCCATAAAATCTTCCATAGTAACATTTTCATTTGTTCTTGTTGTGTAGTAGTCAATTTATAAGTAGCTCATATGCTAAAACTGCCATCAGAAGCATTCCTCCAGTAAAATGGGTCCTATTCATCACCTTGGGAGGGTTTAATGATAGATATGATATTAATTACCTATTGAGGAAGAAATTTTCTCCACTCTTATAGGTTCCACCTATCATCCATAATGAGAAATTCTCGCACCTTGGCACTTGGGTTGAAAAGAAGCAGGTTTTGATCATCAAAGTGAATTAGAGGTTCTTCAAGTAGTGAACATAGTTTCCACCAAAAACTACACGTGGATTCGCCTTTAAGTGATCTATTAACCCTTTTATAGAAAGCATCCCGCATGGAGGATACACTCTGCCAAACCTTAGAAGAATTTTACTTTTTACAATTTAACATCACTACACCCATACTTCCCTTGAAGACACTATGAAACATTCTTCTATTTACCCCTTTTAGTATGTGTCTAGAAGTGTTACGATTCAAGCAGTTCATGAAATGAGCCCGCAGATTGAAAATTTTGAAATTTGATTATCGTGTTACTATTCGCTAGTAAATTTCATATTTTTGGTTTAACTTTGAAAATTTATAACTAATTATAGAAAAATTATATTAAGGTGATCTAGTCTTAATTTAAAGCTCTTTCAATTCTCTATAGGAGAAAAATATAAATTAGGACCTAGGCCTTCTCAATTCGTGTATTTAATTTGTGAAAGTTTACTATTTATTTGGTAAAAACTATACTTTTCAGTTTCTCTGCCCTAATTTTGAGCAATTATAACCCTTGGCACACATATCCATTTTAAGTGATATACCACTTGCTTTAAAGTTCAGGACATGTATTTCAAGCATACCAAATTTCATAGATAGATTTTATTGTTTGCCTTATTTCTACTCTACCACAACTTTGTGACTCATTTAGGAATAAACTATCCCCCTGACTTGCCTTAATAATACATAATTAATTCTTTTTATGCATATTATTATTCCGTCAGTGCACTAACCATTCCCATATTGAATTATCACATTCCATTATTATTCTTAAATATTACATAATATCAATGGCATATGTAAACATTGATCATCATATTGAATTATCACAATAACTTGTTCAATTCTTTAATTCTTTCCTTCATTCTTGCATTTTCATATCTTATACTATTCTCCCATGCTCTTTGCACCTATTAGGATTGGTTAAGGAATGGTGAGATTTAGAAGAATCTTATTAGCAAACAATAACTACCCAAATATACATGGCAAGCTTGGCATTTATAATATCCTTGTAACTTAATATATTTATAACATAATGGGATGTTTGGAAATCATCATGTATTTATCATAAAACATATAGGCTTATGGTATACTTTAAACATATTCATATTCACAATGCATGAGTTCATAAAATCGCATAAACATACATACATGCCATACATGCAAGCAAATACCAAGCACATAAGAGTAGGGCAAAGTTTGCTACCTTTAGCTGATCGCTCCCGCAAGTGTACGGGCTTGATATAGTAAAAATCCTAAAGTAATCTAGGGTCATACCCATAGGAAGGTTGTGTTTTTACTAATCCAAATAAATAAGAATGAGAATAGATGAATTGATTGATAAGATATAATGAAATAATAAATTAAAAGTAGAAAAAATCAAATATAAGAGAAAATCAATCACTCAAAATGTTGGGGTTCAGGATTTACTCTATGGGTTGCTAGTTTCTATCCTTTGAATTGACTTTTTAATTTATTATAGTGACAACTATTCCTAAAGTGTCCTAATATTCTCCCGAATTATTAATTCCTATTTAATTAGAGTTAAATTCGTTCCCATAACACTCAAACAACCAATAAAACCTCGAAGCTATAGTCTTAAGTCACCATAAATATCTAGAACTATCCTAAGCCTAAATATTTATGTCCACTTCTCTAGATCTAGGTTCTCTCTTCACCTCCCAGCCCATCAAGATCACCCGTGATTTAGATTCAATGGTGGCCAATCATAAAATCTACATGAAGAATAAGAGAAATAGATGTAAAAATCAAACTATATTCATAAAAGCCATAAAAAGAGTCAAAACTATTAGTGGTAGTTTCACCCAAGGGGGTGAATTGGGAGATATATATAAATTTTAACTTAATAAAATAAATGACTAAATAAAACAATGGAGATAAGTTTAGAAGGATTTCACTGAAGATGAACAGAAGGAGAATAACACAGGAGTTTATACTGGTTCAGTCTCAACCACTTGACCTATGTCCAGTTCTTAGAGTGCCTCTGAATTTCCACTAAATCCCCAACATTCAACGGGCTCTTGGTGCCTCAGTATAGCAATTGAATCACTCTCAATCACTCCCCCTTACTACCTGTAAGGTTACAATTCCATCAAGAATCCACACTCTTGAGTCACTCACAGAATTGACTAAAAAGAATTACAAACTCTCTCACAGAGTATATATTCTAAACACTAAAGCTCAGAAATGAAAAACAAAGTATTTAATGCAAGAGTTAATTTCTATAGATGGTAGCTCGATGAATTCAATACTTCATTTAATGCTCTTCACGCCATTTATAGTTGGAGACTTTCGGTTTTTTGTTAGACACAAGAGCTTGTAGCTGTTGAAAGATCACTTGTGTGTGTTCGGCAGTTACAACGGTTGTTCATAATAAATGCTTCTGACACTGTAGGTTGAGCCTATGATATAAACGTTGTGCTTCATAATCTGCAGAAGTGTCTTGGCAAATGTGTTAGCTTTCTTCTTAAGTGATTGTGAATAAATAACAGAAGAGATGGTGACTCTTGATTTTGATACAATAGATGAAAAGTATAGAATTATTCATCAGATATTCAGAAAGTAAAATGAATTAACTTGATCAAAGTCTTGATCGATAATATTATCGATTAATCGCAAAGGGAATTAGATTTAAATAAAGAGAGCAATTATCGAAGATATTATGGATCAGTCGTTTATAGAACATGTGATCGATAAGTGGTGAAATAGCGTCAACAATAATACACTTATGATAATCAATTAGAAGCTTGTAATCCCAAGATATGTGCTTTCTCAGTTTATAAGATAATTCAAGAAGGCTGAGAAAAGTTTGAAGATAAGATAAAATATACTTTCTGAAAGATTATCATGAACAGTTTAAAGAGATGAGTTGACATATTAATCGAACATATGATCAATAATTACTTGATCAAATAGCTCATCGGTAATTTGAGTTATCGTGAAAAACAAGTTGAAAGCACAATGAACTGAAACATGATTGATAAAGGTTTGATCGAATAGGTGATCTAAAAACAGTTCTAAATGACTTGGACAAATATTACAGAAGGACATGATGATGATCGATTAAATGATCGATAAATAAATAATTGATTAAGTGATCCATCATTGTCAGCGAAAAGCTAGATTTAGAATAAATCAGAGAGGAGCTTGATCAAGCTGATTATCGATTAATCATAGGAGTTATGTCAAACAATGTTAGGGCAAGTCATCGATAAACCAATGATCAATAAAGTGATTGATAATTCATAAAGTATTCCAAACAGTATGTGAGTAGAAGTGACTTACTAATTATCTGACACTTGATCAATTAATATTTAATTGATAAGGTGATCGATTAGCCCTTTATTAAAAGTGCGGAAGTTAATCTCTCTTAGCAGACAGCTTATCGATTATTGAATTTTCTATCAGGCCATCAATAATTTCCTGAAAGCCCTTATATTGAAACAGTTTAACAGATGATTGAACAGGTGATCGATAAAGCTTAACAGTATTTAAGTTTAAAACACATAAATTCATCAAACACATATTCGATCAACCCAATGATCCAACATCCGATCCAATATTTAATGATCCAACAAATGATGATCCAACAGATGATCAAATAAAAGCTTCACAGTTATGCAGAGAAACTTATCATTTATCTGGTGGCTTATCGAAAACCTTGTTTATCGATCAAGTGATCGATAAATACTTAATAATAGCACTATTTGAAGAAGTTTAGCCATTTATCCAATACGTGGTCGATAAATAAATTTATCCATAAGGTTATCCAAAAAGTATTTATCCATAACGTTATCTAAAAAACATTTATCCATAATGTTATCCAAAAAGCATTTATCTATAATGTTATCCAAAAAGTATTTATCTAATAGGTTATTGATATGACCTTAATAGTAACTAAAATCAAAGAAACTCAATTATTTATCTAATACATGATCGAATACTCTATTTATCCATAAAGTTATCAATAAAGACTCATCAATAAAGATATGCAGAGAAGTTTAACTATTTACTATGTCATCATCAAAATCTTAAATCTAACATTCTCCCCTTTTTTGATGATGACAAAACAGAAGGTGCATAATAAACTCAAAGTGTAGAATAAAATCAGTAGACAGAACAAGATCACATAAATGAAATCACCAGAAACTGATATATGTATATATCAAATGTTTAAAGAGCACGTATTAATAGAAAGTTAGTAAAAAAAATCTAATGAAGATCTACAACATCCTGAGGACCCTTCTCCCCCTCTTTGTCATCATCAGAAATTAATGGGGCAGAGATCAAGGATGAAGTAGATAGAGTAAAAGGAATGGGAAGAGGAGGAAGGCGAGAGAGACTTTTAACCTCATTTTCTTATTTAATATGCTATTCGATCAGTTGAATTTGCAAACTCGTTATCGAACGTTCTCTAAGTGCTATTTCTCCATATGCTTCAATGATCGATAATGTATCCGATAAATGCTATTATTGATCAGGTGATTGATAAATACAACAATTCTTGAACTCTAAATATCCTCTCCTTTGTTTATCTCTATTTTTCAATGTCAAAACAAAGTATCCTACAAAACAAATTTCTGTTTACTCTAATGCTTAAGTTAGCTTTCTAATCATCAAAATATTAAATTTAAATACTTAAAATAAAGAAATAATGTAGGATTTCTCACAACTCATTGGGATTTACCATTACCAATTCTCTTCTAAAGTAATTGAACTTTTGTTGGTTGAGGGGCTTTGTGAAGATGTCTGTGATTTGATATTCAGTAGGAATGAATTCTACATTCACATCTTTGTTTTAAACATGATACCGAATGAAGTGACGTCAAATATCAATGTGCTTAGCTCAGGCATGATAAACTCGATTTTTTGATAGGCTGATTGTGCTCATGTTGTCACAGAGAATTGGGATCTCCTTTAACTTGATTGCTAAACCTTGCAATTGTTGTCTTAACCATAGTATCTGTGAAACATCCTACCTTTAACCCCTCAGAGTGCGCATTTGAAAGCGTTATGGTTCAAGCGGATCACGACACAAGCCCATGGATTAAAAATTTCGACATAACTACTCGGGTTACTATTCACTGTTTAAATTTCAGATTACAGGTCCAACTTTAAAAAATCATAACTAATTCTATAAAAATTGTATTGAAGTGTTCTAAAATTATACCGAAAGATCTTTGAAATATCTTTAAGAAAAAAATATCCAATTAGACTTATCCTTGCCCAATTCGTACAATTTAATCAATAAAGATTACTAATCATTTGGTAAAATCTGGAACTTTGAGATTTTGTGCCTCAACTTTGAAAATTCATATCTCCTTGTGTACATGTCCAATCGAGGTGATCTACCTCTCATTTTAAATCTTGGGATGTGTACTATAAGTATACTAAATCTTGTGGCTAAACTCATTCATTTGCTAGGTCAAACTGGAGCTACAAACTCACTATCCCAGGACCTATGTTTTGCCCCTTAACTACTCTTTACTTTAATTCTTTTTGTTTTTTTGACATACATAACTTGGGATTACTCTTTTCCATTCATTCTCATACATTTCTAATCATGCCATAAATATTATAATTAAATACATGGTATCATTGGCATCCATAACATAGTTTACAAAATAAGAGAATTATACATTCATCAACAGTCATCCATTAACAAGAATAATTCTCTGCTTACTTCTTCTTGCTTTTCATGCCATTATTGCCCATCGTTGATTGACCTAAATGGTTGGTTACGAAGGGCTGAGATTCGAAGGAATCTCAGTAGCAAACATTACTACATACATGCACAAGATGGATGCTAGTGTATGGTATGTAGTTTTTCATAAACTTAAGTTAACTAGTGACATGCCATCATGCTTTATGCTTGGTATAAAAATGCATGGCCATGGGAAACATATTAAAAATAGCATTTCCAGCAACAATCATCATGTCACAACATCATTTAAGCTACAAATACAAACCAACACATGAGCATACCACATCAAGCACATAAAGGGTAAGTTCACTACCTTGCACCTCAAGCTTTCCTCTTGCTTTTCTTTTGATTCCCTTGACTTCCCAACCACAAGGGCTTTCGGTCAACATCATCAAACATCCTCTTGGATGTTCCAAGGTCCTAAACATAATCATAATGATCATATAATCTATTAGAACCATTAGGTTACATAAAGTTCAAGACTAGCTCTCTTGAACCTCAACCCTTTCTCTTCCTTTTAGGGTTTTCTTTCTAGCTTTTCTAACACAAATCTCATCATTTTCTATCCTTAAGATCCATTTCTTATGAATTAGGACCACTTTAGATGGCCTTAGATTCAAGAAGATCAAATCTGGAAATTAGTGGGTACTGTTCACATAGAATTTCCAGAATTTTGGCTCAACTTTGAAAATTCATAATTAATTCTAGAAAAATCTAAATTGAGTGGTTCCAAGTCTCACTGAAATATCCTTAAGTTAAATGTACACAAAAATTAGTTTCAGAAACCAATTCTATGCCGAACAACACCATAATTGTACGGAACTCGAAACTCTTCCAAAAGTTCAACACTGTTTCTAGATTTCAAACTCTAACTTTGAAAAATCACAATAAATCGTACACATATCCAAATGAAGTGTTCTACCTATGGATTTAAAGGTCACAGAGTGTACTTTAAGCACACAAAATTTCAGAATCAGATACGCACAGTAACTAATCTAAAATAAGCATAAAATCAGGTGCTATAACCATCACATACCTTGATCTTGAAGCTTGAACTTAGGTGGACTTTCTCTCACTAAAAATGGCTCTTTCTCTCTCTAGATTTGATTTTACAAGAGTTTCCCCTCTTAAAATGGGCTTGCATGAAAATGAACTATGGATGGGTGTATTTATAGGCTTCATACTTTCCATAATTCCACATATGCCCTTCTTGCATAAGACTTGATCTTAGCCCTCTATTCAACCACCCTTTCCACATGTACACATCTTAAGCAACATAGCCTAAGAAGATGACAAGTGTCTTGGTGAGTCATGACTTCAAGAAGCTTGTAGATGCTTCTAGGGATTTCTAGTTCCCTCTAGATTCTTCTATACTCTTCTTGATTGCTCTAGATTCTTCTAACAACTTGAAGAATTCCTTTCATGCCCACTCATCAACTTGGCATTAAAATAGGGAAAAAATAAATGGAAAATTCGTGTAAAAATATTTCCTTAATTATTTCTCCACTTATCAAGCCAATCTTGCACCGTAACGGATATTTTTCGGGTCCTGACTTACCCTGTACCACCAGGACAACTTCTTGTTAAAATTGTGGCCAATAAAAGGTAGATATATGGCGCCATCTCAGAGGAGCATAGATGAAAATAATTAGCTCTACTGACAAGCTACTTAATCTTATTGAGTCATGCAGTAGAGATTTCACTATAACAGGTAGACAAAAGACTGTCTAAAATATTCTCGTACTGCGTTCTGATCTTTATGCTGTCCATAAATATCTTCTGGTAACTCAGCATGATGACTCGTCGGTGTTATGATTACGTTTGATGACTCGTCAGTGTCATGATTACGCTTTATGACTCAGCATGCTGACTCAGCATCGTCATGAAGGTTCTTAGATATTTTCTTTGGTTTTGTCTCCTATTTAGGGGACAAAATTATTTAATATTTGACTGGAGCATTTTATTCAATCCAGAGCTCCAAAAATTCATCCAAAAATATCATAAAATTCCTCATATTCTAGAGAAAATTTGTGAATTTTCTCAGGTCATAAGTCAACCTGTAGCCCCACTTAAAAATATTCTTTAAAATGCCCTTTTTCGGCATAACTAGATTTTAAGTATTCTTAAAGCCATTTTGCTAGTCTTCTGGGGATGAGACTAATTTTATAATTTTCTAAAGTCTCTTAGATCATACATCCCCATTTTACCATAATTTTCTGAGGTTTCCTTATGACTCAAACAATTAAATCTACCTCTACATCTCAAACTGAGCCATAAACATATAAATTCCTTTTAAGTTACCTCAGGGGTATTTTCATTATCTCTCTTCACAAAAGAGCCTTAGAATATTATTTTCCATTTTCTGGGATTTTCTTAGAATTTTCTAAGTACTTTCCATTTTTACCCCTGATGGCCGTAACTTTCTAAATTTATGGTTTTACCCCTGCTTAGGCTCAACCTCATAAAACCATCTCTTTGAGGCTTCTAACTTAATCTTTGGTCTGTATCTAGCCTCTTTTCTCTTTCTGGGCCTTTGAGACTTTACTGGAGCCTTTAACTTTGATTACCCTTTAGCCCCTTAAAACTTTCATTTTGCAGTTTAGTCCCTGAAACTGCTTTAACTTCCTTTCTCATCTTTAGGACCTCTACTAAAAAGGGGTCTGGTAGCCTATCCCATTCACGCTATTTCTAATACTTCTAGGCCCAAAAATCAGGATGTTACAATTCTCCCCCTCTCAAAAGAATTTCGTCCTCGAAATTCCGAGTCAAACCTCTATTCTTACCTTAATGAGAAGTTAACTGAGGAGAATATCCCCACTTATACTTAATTTTGACCTCTTCAACTTTTCATTATACTCATTTCCAGGTTTCAACCCTGGCTCCATACTTACATGACTTGTCGTTTTATACTTTTCTGTCGCTTATATGAGCATGGCCTTTGCTCTGAAGCATTTTGTCATCACTACTTACATGCTTTCTATACTTTGGCTCATTCTTTCATAATAATATCATGACAGTGTACCTATTTTCATGGTATTTTTCTATATCATGGCATCTTGGGTTCTCTTAATACCGCTTTTATCTGTTCTTTTCGGTATACCCTGCCATTCTTCTTTACTTTAAGGGCATATCTCCTTTCTTTCCTTCATTGACTAAAATAGAATTGAGCTCAGTCTAATCAATAATAGAGGTGTTTGGAACAAGTCAAGGGTACTCTCTCTAAATTAGTCCATCGCTAAAGGAGATTTTAGTATCTTAAATTCATCTCTGGTCATCGTCTTCCCAAAGAGGTACTGTACTCTTACCCTTATGGCTCAGCCACTTTCTCTTAGGCTTGGTCTTTCACGACCTTGGGTGCTACTGCGCTCTACCATAAGCCTCTTCAAGATCCATCATGACCCTGAAATACTATCATCAATCCGAGCCATCTTAGGATCTCTAGGAGACTCTAGACCATAGAGTTGAGTAATAAAATAAGTACCTCCACTCAGCTAGTAACTTGACTGATTATTCCCCAAGACTGATTACAGATATCAGTATTGTCTTCTTAGGCCTTACTCAATCCTTTCTGTCAACTCCTGGAATTCTTAGCCTTTCCGTATTTCTTTAGCCCTTAGTTTTAGCTTGCTTAGGCCACTTTCCTTTTCTTTGTGCCTTTTGAATCCCTAGGCACTGGCTCATCTCTAGAGCCCATTAACTTGCCATTATATCAATGCCAACCTGCCTTGTCTTAGGACTCTGTAGTCCTTTCTGTCTCCTAACAATTTGGACAGCTTCGGGAGAGGACTTATATCATCACATTCTCATTATCCTTTAGTATTCCATAGTAACTTGTTAAGCTCGAGGAGCATCTGTTTACATATCACGCTTCTGTTGTCTTAACCAGTTTCACTCTCTCTCTCTGGGGTAAGGTCTGTCCTATGCCTTGCCTTGGCTGCTTTTACTTTTCTTGTGGGAGGACAGATTGTTTTAACTGGAGCATTGTCAACTCAACCACTTACTTTCTGTTTCATTCCTTTAGAGGATAGCTTACTCTTACTAGAGCAGCGTCACTCTGATTTGGAGAACCATTCCCCAATCTTAGAGAGGTACTTCATGGTCAAGACTTTTCTCATATGCAATCTCTACCAGGGTACATTTCTCGAATATCATATCCCTATCAAAGGGAGCCTCTATACCAGATTACTCGATCTTATAGGCAATGGCATCTATCTATAGGAATCTCATTTCTTAGATTCCTTAATGGTCTGAGTTACATGTTTGCACGCTCTTGGATGCCTTAAGGACATAAAAGAGTGCTATTTAGTCCCTAACATTATCATATATCTAAGCATCATCGAGCTCTAGGTATTATCAGGAACTTGCTTATCTCTCTCTGTGCATTAGTTCCCAATGCAAGCATCCACTATCATGTTCTTATTCATTTCCTTTCATCTCTATCCTGAGGAGGGATCTTGCCTCACTTTACTCTCTCTAACTTTCTTTACCTCTTGACCAATTATTCTTATGGTCAGGTGTTGATCACCATATTCTCATCATATCACACAGCGAACATTTAATCACTTTGTTGTGTGGTATTTAGGTCTGGCACTTAGGTCATCCTTGACCCTTCATTCATTATCATTTAATCTTTGTCTCTCTTGGTTCACTATCCCTTAGGGATTTCTATCTCTATTCAGGGATTTGAGCAAACCTCAAACATCTCATCCTGTTACCTTGCCTCTATCAAGGTCACATCGATTACTTAAGGTACAGGTTGACATTCGGTTCCCTTACGAGGGCATTGACTTATACCTTTGATTGGCTTATTGTACCCTTACCATTTGATTCTATGGTCATATACTAATAATAAAGTGACCATATTACACAGCAGGCATTGACCATTAAAACACCTCCGTTGTGTGACATTCCGGTTAGGCACCTTTAACTAATCACTTGAGGCTTAGGTTGTCACCCGGCTTTCCTATTAGGGTATGGACTCCTATTCCTTACTGGCTTACTATACTCTTAGCCATTACCCTCTGGAGATGTCTTTCAACTTTGACTCATTCCCTAATCAAGCTCTCTCAGCTCAATCATTCCTCTCCTGTGGGGAGTCCCTTAGCAGTGACTACCTATCTCTCAGGTTACTCTCTGTCATTCCTTGCTTCTCTTCTATGTCTCTTTCCTTTGAATAAAACACCTCAATACCTTAGCCTTAGTTGAACCAATCCTAGTAACCCGTTACTTTTCTAATTAGGTTTTTTCTCATACCGTGCTTTGCTTGAACCAATACTCTACTCATACCTTGGTCAAAACCTTTAACAGAGCCTCCGTTCTGTTTAAACAACTGCCAGAACCTTTGCTCTGATACCAAAATGAAACATCCTACCTTTAACCCCTCAGAGTGCGCATTTGTAAGCATTATGGTTCAAGCGGATCACGACACAAGCTCGTGGATTAAAAATTTCGACATAACTACTCTGGTTACTATTCACTGTTTAAATTTCAGATTACAAGTCCAACTTTGAAAAATCATAACTAATTCTATAAAAATTTTATTGAAGTGTTCTAAAATTATACGGAAAGCTCTTTGAAATATATTTAAGAAAAAAATATCCAATTAGACTTATCCTTTCCCAATTCGTACAGTTTAATCAATAAAGATTACTGTTCATTTGGTAAAATCTAGAACTTTGAGATTCTATGTCTCAACTTTGAAAATTCGTATCTCCTTGTGTACACGTCTAATTGAGGTGATCTACCTCTCATTTTAAATCTTGGGATGTGTACTATAAGTATACTAAATCTTGTGGCTAAACTCATTCATTTGCTAGGTCAAACTGGAGCTACAAACTCACTACCCCAGGACCTACGTTTTGCCCCTTAACTACTCTTTACTTTAATTCTTTTTATTTCTTTGACATACATAACTTGGGATTACTCTTGCCCATTCATTCTCATACATTTCTATTCATGCCATAAACATTACAATTAAATACATGGCATCATTGGCATCCATAACATAGTTTACAAAATAAGAGAATTATACATTCATCAACAGTCTCATCCATTAACAAGAATAATTCTCTGCTTACTTCTTCTTGCTTCTCATGCCATTATTGCCCATCGTTGATTGACCTAAATGGTTGGTTATGAAGGGGTGAGATTCGGGGGAATCTTAGTAGCAAACATTACCACATACATGCACAAGATGGATGCTAGTGTATGGTATGTAGTTTTTCATAAATTTAAGTTAACTAGTGACATGCCATCATGCTTTATGCTTGGTATAAAAATGCATGGCCATGGGAAACATATTAAAAATAGCATTTCCAGCAACAATCATCATGTCACAACATCATTCAAGCAACAAATACAAACCAACACATGAGCATACCACATCAAGCACATAAAGGGTAAGTTCACTACCTTGCACCTCAAGCTTTCCTCTTGCTTTTCTTTTGATTCCCTTGACTTCCCAACCACAAGCGCTTTCAGTCAACATCATCAAACATCCTCTTGGATGTTCCAAGGTCCTAAACATAATCATAATGATCATACAATCTATTAGAACCATTAGGTTACATAAAGTTCAAGACTAGCTCTCTTGAACCTCAACCCTTTCTCTTCCTTTTAGGGTTTTCTTTCTAGGTTTTCTAACACAAATCTCATCATTTTCTATCCTTAAGATCCATTTCTTATGAATTAGGACCACTTTAGATGGCCTTAGATTCAAGAAGATCAAATCTGGAAATTATGCTTCGCGGGTACTGTTCACGCAGAATTTTCAGAATTTTTACTCAACTTTGAAAATTCATAATTAATTCTAGAAAAATCTAAATTGAGTGGTTCCAAGTCTCACTAAAATATCCTTAAGTTAAATGTACACAAAAATTAGTTTCAGAAACCAATTCTATGCCGAACAGCACCAGAATTGTACGGAACTCGAAACTCTTCTAAAAGTTCAACACTGTTTCTAGATTTCAAACTCTAACTTTGAAAAATCACCATAAATCGTACACATATCCAAATGAAGTGTTCTACCTATGGATTTAAAGGTCACAGAGTGTACTTTAAGCACACAAAATTTCAGAATCAGATACGCACAGTAACTAATCTAAAATAAGCATAAAATCAGGTGCTATAACCATCACATACCTTGATCTTGAAGCTTGAACTTAGGTGGACTTTCTCTCACTAAAAATGGCTCTTTCTCTCTCTAGATTTGATTTTACAAGAGTTTTCCCTCTTAAAATGGGCTTGCATGAAAATGAACTATGGATGGGGGTATTTATAGGCTTCATACTTTTCATAATTCCACATATGCCCTTCTTGCATAAGACTTGATCTTAGCCCTCCATTCAACCACCCTTTCCACATGTACACATCTTAAGCAACATAGCCTAAGAAGATGACAAGTGTCTTGGTGAGTCATGATTTCAAGAAGCTTGTAGATGCTTCTAGGGATTTCTAGTTCCCTCTAGATTCTTCTATACTCTTCTTGATTGCTCTAGATTCTTCTAACAACTTGAAGAATTCCTTTCATGCCCACTCATCAACTTGGCATTAAAATAGGGAAAAAATAAATGGAAAATTCGTGTAAAAATATTTCTTAATTATTTCTCCACTTATCAAGCCAATCTTGCACCGTAACGGATATTTTTCGGGTCCTGACTTACCCTGTACCACCAGGACAACTTCTTGTTAAAATTGTGGCCAATAAAAGGTAGACATATGGCGCCATCTCAGAGGAGCATAGATGAAAATAATTAGCTCTACTGACAGGCTACTTAATCTTATTGAGTCATGCAGTAGAGATTTCACTATAACAGGTAGACAAAAGACTGTCTAAAATATTCTCGTACTGCGTTCTGATCTTTATGCTGTCCATAAATATCTTCTGGTAACTCAGCATGATGACTCGTCGGTGTCATGATTACGTTTGATGACTCGTCAGTGTCATGATTACGCTTTATGACTCAGCATGCTGACTCAGCATCGTCATGAAGGCTCTTAGATATTTTCTTTGGTTTTGTCTCCTATTTAGGGGACAGAATTATTTAATATTTGACTGGAGCATTTTATTCAATCCAGAGCTCCATTCATCCAAAAATATCATAAAATTCCTCATATTCTAGAGAAAATTTGTGAATTTTCTCAGGTCATAAGTCAACCTGTAGCCCCACTTAAAAATATTCTTTAAAATGCCCTTTTTTGGCATAACTAGATTTTAAGTATTCTTAAAGCCATTTTGCTAGTCTTTTGGGGATGAGACTAATTTTATAATTTTCTAAAGTCTTTTAGATCATACATCCCCATTTTACCATAATTTTCTGAGGTTTCTTTATGATTCAAACAATTAAATCTACCTCTAGATCTCAAACTGAGCCATAAACTTATAAATTCCTTTTAAGTTACCTCAGGGGTATGTTCGTCATCTCTCTTCACAAAAGAGCCTTAGAATATTATTTCCCATTTTCTGGGATTTTCTTAGAATTTTCTAAGTACTTTCCATTTTTACCCCTGAGGGCCGTAACTTTCTGAATTTACGGTTTTACCCCTACTTAGGCTCAATCTCATAAAACCATCTCTTTGAGGCTTCTAACTTAACCTTTGGTCTGTATCTAGCCTCTTTTCTCTTTCTGGGCCTTTAAGACTTTACTGGAACCTCTAACTTTGATTACCCTTTAGCCCCTTAAAACTTTCATTTTGCAGTTTAGTCCCTGAAACTGCTTTAACTTCCTTTCTTATCTTTAGAACCTCTACTAAAAAGGGGTGTGGTAGCCTATCCCATTCAGGCTATTTCTAGTACTTCTAGGCCTAAAAATCAGGATGTTACAATCTGAGTACAACAGTTTGTAGTGGCAACATATTCTAATTTTGTAGAGGATATGGTCACAGTGTTTTGTTTCTTGCTTGACTGTGAAACCAGACAGCCTCTAAGGAACTGGCATTATCCACTAGTGCTTTTCCTGTCTGTTTTGTAACTTCCATGATTAGCATCTGAGTATCCTATTAGATATTCTGCTCCTTTCTTTGGGTACCATATTCCCAAATTAAGTGTTCTGATGGCTTCTTCGTGTGATTCCTTAGGAGCTTATTGATATCTGGCATACATCACTATGCTGAACTGAATATCCAGTCAGCTTGATGTGTCACATCCAGTAATATGGCAATGAGAAATAAGGATATTTCTAAATATTTAAAGGTCAAAAATGACAAAGAGAAATAGAAGAATTTTGATGGAAAATAATTATTATAATTTTTCAAACCAATTATGAAAAGTTTGGCTAATTAAGGAAAATTGGTTAAGAATAATTGTGGAAAAATAATTCTGAGCCTAAGAAAATTAAGGAAAAATAAGGACAAGGTTTCTTGAGAATTATATAGGATTATGAAATTGGTTTTATGACCAAATTGCCCTTAGAGAAATTACAAAGCAATTTAAGGACAATTTAAGCTAGTTTAAGGTCTTGTATTTGGAAAAATCCAAATAAATATTTTAAGGAGGATAAAAATTTGAAGAAAATTCCTATGATGTCCCAAAGAATTATAAGAGATTATAAAATTAAAAGAAGGCCCTCAAGTACCCAAGATTTTTTCCAATTCCTCTGAAAAGTGGAAAAATCATTAAAGAGAAGGAAATTAGTTTTCCATTTTATTTAATTATTGGGAAATTAATTTTGAGATAAAGAGGGAAAATTTGGAAAGATAAAAATGAGGAGAATAATTTATGGATTTGACAAGAAATAATTACAGAGGCTAGAGTACTGTAAGTATAGAAAAGAAGTTAAACCCAGAGTAAAGTGCACCGATAGAGTAAGAAGTAGAGTCTTGCACTTTTCTTAACCCACAAGTTGCCACTTGTCAAGCCTTTAATGGATGGTAATTAAAGCTTTCCAAGTATCAAGCTAACAATGGAGAGGATCTTGACTTTAGAATTTAATTACATTATGATTTAAGTTAATTAAGAGAGAGGATTAAGACGAATTAGGTTCTTGACACATGGCATATCATTAATGATGGTTGGTGGGATATTTTATGAGCATTAATGAGCTTCTCCTCCCCCTAAATCTGATTCAGGGTTCGGCCAAGACAAAGAGTGAAGGAAAAAGAGAGAGTTAAAAGGAAAACCAAGGAGAAAGGCATCAACTTTAAGAATACAAGTGAGATCTAAGGTAAATTTTTTGGTTCTAAGTTGTTTCTTGCCTTGTTTGCTTGAGTTGTATGGTTGAAATTTCTGGTTCTCTTCCTCTTTGAGTGCTGGTCGAAATGCTTCTTATGTAGGGGAGGGAGTTTGGTTGTTAGATCTTGCTAGAACACTTCAAAGTATGGTAGATCCTAGTGGTTACAAGAGTTTGTAGGTTGATTTTGAAGTATTTTCTTTGCTATGTTGCTTGAGATCCATTTCAGTCAAAGCAAGATCTAAACCCTAGGATGTGTTTTTCAAAGTTTTGAGGCTTCCATTGTGTTCAAAATAAAAAATGGTGTAGGATAAACCTAAAGAACAAGGGTTGGAAGCCATAGAACCAAAGTTGTAATTTTTGGAAAGTGAACCATAGTGGTTCGGCCAAGCTGAAACTAAAGGAAGGAAATTTATTTTGTTAAATCCAAGTAGATATTTGGAATCTACATGAAAAATCATGTAGGGTTGAGTTAAGAGGGAATTTTTAGGGTTTATGGAAACCAACTCTAAAAATTGAAGAATAAAGATGAAAGCTTTAAGGGGTTTAGGAGTTATTTGAGTTATGTTATTGATTTTATGAGGAATGGTTGATGATTCTCACTACCCTTTTTGTGGATTGCCATGTTAGGGTATGGCACTTGTGGAAGCAAGAAGGAACAACAAGAAAAACAAAAAGTATTGGATCAAGGTAGTGGGATCTAATTAGCCATTAATGTTAACTTTGCATTGTTATTTACAGCATGTATACTTGCTATTATATGGTTGAACTATGATGATGTGATATGGTTGCTCCTTGCATTTGTTGCCATGGCCTTGTATGTTGAGGTTGCCTATTTATAAAAAGATTAGTTCTCCTATGATAGCTAATGTTGAAATGCTTTATAATGATGCATGTTAATGTTTTGGTTGATTGATCTTGCTATTGGGATTTCTTAAAATCTCATCCCTCAATTATAATCTAACATTTTAAGGCTTGAAACTCCTATGAGCAAGCTTCAGATTGGAGGCTAAAGTATGGTGTCTTGCCATAAAATTCGTGGACCCCTTCTGGTTATGTACATATTATACTAACAGCATTGTAGGCACACAGACACTGCCTTGTTTACGTGACTTTTTTATTATGCTCCCCAATGTGTTTAATCACGAAATTTGTCATGATTATAGATAACATCCTGATCTTCAAATTGATAGTTAATACGTTAAAAATGGTCAAGTATACGATTTTTAATGATTTTTCAAAGTTAAAGTTCAGAATATGGGAAAAAGGGTTTTTGACAAATGGACAGTGTTGCATTTCACAAAACCCTGACACTTTTTCATAAGGAATTGTATCATGAGATTATTTTTCCTTGAAAGAGGACTTAAAGGGCTTTAAATATAATTTTGAACCACCCTAATTGAATTTTTTTGGAATAAGTTATGAATTTTTGAAGTTGGGCTAGAAAAACTGGATTTTTACCTGATGAACAGTAAAATCCGAAATTTAGCGTTTTTAAGATAAAAAGTGAGCCCAAGACCATCCAACATGGTCTAAAATAGTTTTGAAAGGAATCTAAGTCTATATAATAGTAAGGTATGACATGATGTGAGGTAGAATAGTGATCCAATCATTCCTCTATACTTAGTCAAATTCACATCTTTGCCCTTCTTGTCCACATCCAGAGATATGGTCGAGCTTATTGAAGTATTTGCACTCTTTGCTTGCTCCAAACCATACTTCTTCAGAAGTTCCTTTAGATACTTTGTTTGGGATGTGAATATACCATTCTTCCTTTGTTTGAGTCCAATGAATATTTTTTCTCCATATAACTCTTAGCAAGCTTCATGTGAAAATTGGAACCATCCCGTTTCGATATTTCTAGAATTAGTTATAAATTTGCAAAGTTGACACAAATTCGGATGAACAGTGCACAGATAGAATCAAAGGTAAAATTTTAAAACAGAAATTTTTCATCTGGAAACGTTGGGAAACACGTTATAATAGTTCCAATTGACGTATAATGGGATATTATAAGAGGTATGACACTTTTTGGTATTAGAGCAAAGGTTTTGGCTCTGTTCTTGTGTATAGTGATTGGTTATTACTTAATATTATGAATAATGCTTGGTAATTTCACTGTTCTGACTGTTATTGTTAAACATGAATTGTAATTATTTGATTGAATGCTTCTAGTTGAAATTATATCTAGGGTGGAGTGGTATATTATAGATTGAGTTGAGTGCAGGAAAAGTTATGGCCTGCTGCAGTGATGACTCTGGGGAAACAATGAACCAAAGGATGCCGAGGGAACTGCACCCTGACTGGACCATCCATATGTTTCTAATCCCGACGATCCAACCCTACCACCAGGATATTATCAGCCTCTCTGGGAGATAGAGGATATATTTTTTGAGGAAGATTCTAACGATATTATAAAGCTTAAGAAAGGGGATGCCTAAAGTACTATGAGACCTTAGCCACACGGTGATGAGACGGGCTCCAGTGCCATCAGGGCAGTGCCTATCCGGAAGGTGAAGCTAGAGCAAATTGAGGCCAAGAATCTACCAATCAAGAAGAGACCCCTGTTAGTAAAGAAGAAATTTAAAGATCATAACAGTTTCTTCCAGGAATTCATTGAACTCAGTAGACACATAGATCCAACCTAGAATCAATACGTTACGGTCTACCAGGACTACTTCTATTACTTGAGATTACTACATAATAAAGTAGTCGAGGAAGGTTAGTTTGTGGATGATGCCTTATGGTGTCGGGTGTTACTAGAGACATTGCCTACCACTCGAATTTGGCAGACACAGATTCGACAGCTTTGCAAATCCTCTATGCCCAGTGATTTTGATTAGTTGCTAGATGACTTAGAACTTTTCATAGTTACTTTGTTTCCCTCTTCCTCTGTTGGGTTGTAAATATAGGATGACTGCATGCTATACTAACTGTGGTGGCTGTGACCTTGCTTTTTGCTAACTGTGCTAATGAATATATAAACTGAAAAAAGTAATATAAATATCGTTTATGTAAATTAATGACTCTGTTCCTCTTGTAATTGAGACAAAAACAACAAAATGGTAAGAGGAAGACGCAGATCAAGAGGTAGGAGACCCGGTACAAGGGAAGAGTCGTCAAGACCCCCTGTTGACCTGATTAAGTGGATAATGGAGAGGTTGGAGGAACGATAAAGGAATATGGCTGAGATACAAGTCACACAAGCTAGGCAGGAACAAGAGAGGGATGCTGCTATAGCTACATAGTAGCGGTAGTGCTAGCACAGTTACAACAGTTCGGCAAGGAATAGCCGGACCGCCCAACCCACATCACTACCATAGCAACCATAGGACACAACTCCTGTGTGAGACCCTAACCTATTGCAGAGCCTGACACACTACAGTAGTGGATTGTTAAATTCAGTAAACAAAACCCTCCTGCTTTCAAGGGCACCTTTGATGTGCAAGTAGCTGAGGACTAGATAACCCAGCTAGAAAAGATCTTTGCTATTTTGAAATGTCTGACTGAGAGAAAGGCTCAGATTGTGATATATAAGCTAGAAGGGGAAGCAGATAGATGTGGAAGAATACCGAGTTAGTCCTCCAGGCTAACGAAACCTCAGTTTCATGGGAAGTGTTTAAGGACCAATTCTTCCTAAAATACTTTCCCCAATCTGTAAGGGATGAGAAAGAAGCATACTTCCTCACCATAAAGCAAGCTGTGAATGAACCTTTCAATGAGTACTTGGCAAGGTATATTAAGCTATCCAAGTACTCTACATATCTTCAACACATGAACGAAGAACGCTGGTTCACGAAGAAGATGATTAGGGGGCTAAAGCCTAAATTGAGAGAGAAGGTAGCCCCGAGATAGCTAGAAGTTTTTAATAAGGCAGTGGAAGTCTGCCGTATAACCGATAATAGCTAGAATCATACTAAGCTAGCTAGAGCAACTCTGTGAGTTGAGAAGCTTGGGGCTAGAGTGGGTCAGGAAGGTACTCTTTCAATAGTAGCTGGAAGAGAAGGAGATTTAACTAAAACAGGAAGTCGAGGCGGGGAGCTCAACGAGGAGGCATAGAAAATGTCCGCCGAGGAGTGGAGAATGTTCGCCAGGAAGGAAATGCGAGTGTTGTGGCCGCAATCATAAAGACAGACTGTGCATGATAGGTCAGAGCGTGTGCTTCAGGTACAGATGACACGAAGACCTCAGGCATAGGGCAGGGTGTTCGCCCTTAGTCAGGAAGGGGCTCGTAAGTCGCTCTAGATGATCCAAGGTACAGTTATTGTGAATGACTACCTTGTGGATGCTTTGTTTGACTCGAGTGCCAGCCACTCGTTTATATCGTATGATCGTGCTAGGGGCTTAGGTCTTACTGTCGACACATTGCTATATGATTTGTGTGTTTCCACTCCCATGGGAACAAAAATTTTAACTTCTGCTATTTGTTTAAACTACATTGTCCAATATTCCCACTGTTGCACTATGTTAGACCTGATATGCATGCCTTTCTGTAATATTGATGTTATCCTTGGTTTGAACTAGTTGTCCTCCCAAAATGTTCTCCTTGACTGTACAAACAAAACACTGATCCTTCTTACCTGAGAGTTAACCCCTACGGCAGAAGTGAAGTTAAACTTAATTTCTGTGGCTCAAGCGGATAAGTGGTTGAGACGGGGTTGCCAAGGTTATATGGTGTTCTTCTCGGTAAAGGTAGAAATGAAAGAAGGGATACTGGATATCCCGATAGTTTGGGAATTCCATGAGGTATTTCTGACAAAGGTTAGTGGATTACCCCCTGAAAGGGAAATTGAATTTGCTATTGACCTGGTGCCTGGAACGAACCCGATTTCAAAGGCTTCGTATCAAATGGCTCCGAACGAGATTACATAACTAAAGAAGCAACTAGAAGAGCTCCTGGAGAAAGGGTTCATATGCCCTAGTGTATCTCCATGGGGTGCACTAGTGTTATTTATGAAAAAGAAAGATGATAGCCTGAGATTGTGTATAGACTACCGTGAGTTGAATAAAGTGACGATCAAGAACAAGTATCCGCTACTGCGAATTGATGCTTTGCTAGATTAGTTAGTAGGAGCCACTGTATTCTCAAAGATTAACTTTAGGTCAGGGTATCATCAATTGAGGATCAAGGCAGAAGATATCTTAAAGACTGCCTTCCGAATGAGATATGGGCATTACAAGTTTCTGGTGATGCCATTTGGGTTGATGAACGTACCTGCTATATTCATGGACTACATGAATAGGATCTTTTAGCCATATTTGGATCAGTTTGTAGTGGTATTCATCGATGACATCCTGGTGTATTCTAAATCACCAAAGGAACACGAACGGCATCTGCGGATTGTATTAGGCACGTTGTGAGAAAAGCAACTGTATGCTAAGTTAAGCAAATGTGAATTATGGCTAAAAGAGGTAAACTTCTTGGGTCACATAAGTACCCAAGATGGAGTAGCGGTGGACCCAAGTAAGGTGGAAGCCATGTTAAATTAGGAACAGCCTAAGATGGTAACTGAGGTGAGAAGTTTTCTAGGACTAGTAGGGTACTATAGGAGGTTTATACAAGACTTTTCATGAATTGCCCTACCACTAACTAAGCTCACTCGGAAGAATCAACCGTTCAATTGGGATGCTAAGTGTGAGGCAAGCTTTTAGGAGTTAAAGCAAAAGTTAACCTTAACTCCTGTACTGATAATACCTGATCCTACGTTACCATATATAGTGTATACAGATTTGAGTAAGTGAGGATTGCAATATATGCTGATACAGCAGGGTCGAGTAGTCGCTTATGCCTCACGACAGTTAAAGACTCATGAGGAGAACTATCCCACCCATGATCTTGAGCTGGTAGCGATTGTTTTGCCTTGAAAATCTGGAGGTATTATCTATATGGGGCAACTATCGAACTGTATTGTGATCATAAGAGCCTTAAGTACCTGCAAGACCAGAAAGAACTCAACATGAGACAGAGGAGATGAATGGAATTGCTCAAGGATTACGATTATCAAATTAAATACCATCCAAGAAAAGCAAATATGGTAACAGATACATTAAGCCAGAAGACAATGCAGGTGGCGTCATTGATGATAAAGGAACAAGAGTTGATCGAGAATATCCGAGATTGGGATCTCACCGGCTAGATACGGCTGATGGTGGGCCAAATCAATATTAAAAAGCAGAAGTACAGATCATTGAACAGATCAAGAAGGCCTAACAGAGAGATCAACTAGCTGAGATATTAAAAGCAAAAGTGTTAAGAAATGAGACGAGAGACTTTGAGATAACCCAAAAAGGGATCCTAAAACATAATAGAAGGACTTACATTCCATAATAGAAGGACTTACATTCCCCCAAACTCAAAAGTTAAGAAGCAAATCTTGGAGGAGGTACACAAGAGTCTGTATACCATACATCTAGGCATGACCAAGATCTATTTAGATCTTAAGGAATCATTCTGGTGGCTTGGTATGAAGAAAGATGTGATGGACTACATGTCAAGGTGCCTCACTTGTCACAAAGTAAAGACAGAACAGCAAAAGCCGTCAGGATCCTTACAACCATTGAGTATTCTGAAATGGAAATGGGAGAGTATTTCCATGGATTTTGTAATGTGATTAGCTCGTACATCGTTAGGTTATAATGCAATATGGGTGATCGTAGATTGTCGGACAAAGTCAGCTCATTTCTTGGCCATCAAGAAAGAATACCAACCGGAAAAATTGGCACGGATATACATCCGGGAAATTGTGAGGTTGAACGGAGTACCTGAGATGATTGTCTCTGATAGGGACCTGAGATTTCTCTTTAGATTTTGGAAAGCATTACAGAAAGCCATGGACACTAAGCTGAGTTTCAATACAGCTTATCACCCTCAAACTGATGGATAGACAGAACATACAATTCAAACCTTAGAGGATATGCTAAGAGATTGTGTAGAGCCAACCTCACAACAGATAAAGATGATCCAACAGAGGCTTCTTATGGCAAAAAGTAGATAGAAGAGTTATGGCTGTTAGATATGATTAGTTTTGATGATGTCAAATAATAGAGCAAAAGGTTTGCATAAATTATTTACCTCACATTTTGACTAACTATCATACTTAATATCCTGTGTAGTTTCCTCAAGAAAAGAAAGGAGTTATTATGTTAAACTTTGAGTTGTGGAGAATGATCAAGAGGAAGAAGAAGAAGAAGAAGAGAGATTGAGAAAAGAAGAACTTGGAAATGGAAATATCAAGATTCAAGTTCATAGATTTGATGTTAAAGGTTGCTATGCTCAATCAGAAGTTTGAATGGCTCAATCAGAAGCTAAAATGCACAAACCGGAAGTTGTATAATCATATATTGAGTCACCCTTCATATAAACATGGAAAATAAGCTTCAGAGGTGATTTTCATGGGAATTTATCGATCACTTGATCGATCATCCACTTATCGATCAAGTTATCGATAAAACACATACTCTGTTATGCTCTGTTTTCGTTCAGCTTTGACATAGGTTCAGTATTTCTCTAATATCTCTTAAAACACAAATCTGTTTGAGGTGAAACTTAATTCATATGAAACTAGACTCATAACACGGTTCATGGACACAAAAATCAACTTCAAAGAGTTTCATATGAGGGAGATATGTTGTTCAAAACATTAAAGTAAGGATTAACACCTTGATTCTGACCTTCAGTCACTATGATAACTTTGTAACTACAACAAATTTTAGGGTGATTCTTGTTGCATTAGAAAGTAAAATCAAAGAGCTTTCTAGAGATAGGTCATTTGCAAAATTTGGAGTTGAATTGGAAGAGTTATGATCACTCAAAGTTGACCTTCGTTTTGCTTGAATCATAATTCAAATTTATTGAGGCAAAGACCATAAGTTCTACATTGATTGATTAAGCTCTCGAGCAACATGCTACTCAAACATGTTATTGAGTAAAAGCACCAGAAGAAATGAGGAAATGAAAAGCCATTATCAGATGTTACTTGAGCCTGATCAAGCAACTACATACTCGATCACTTTATTGAGTTCCTGGTACTATCTCTTCAATTCTTCTATTTTATCTTCATATGCATTATTGAGGTTTTGTAACCTGTTGGATAAATGGTTTTCGGATAACGTTATAGATAAATGTATTTATCGATCACTTGATCGATAAACAAGGTTAACGTTATGGATAAATAGACATTTATTGATAACATGATCGATAAATAGATTATCGATGAGAAGACAGATAAATGGTAATGCGTTCTACTCATTCTATGTTTTGATTTATTCTCCATTTATCGATCACCTTATCGATCAGTCATTAATCGATAATATGATTGAACATTGCTTCATAACTTTGCGTGCAGGTAATTATTTCAGTAGCTTATCGATCACCTGATCGATCACATGATCGATAATTAGCACATCGCTTTTAAACCATGATTCTTCGATCATGAGATCGATAATCTCATTATTGATAATATGATCGATCACCGCACTTCATGTTTATCTTGTTTTTCACATAACATGATCGATAATTCAGTTCTTTGACTATGCAGGATTAAACCTCTTTATCAATCACTTGATCGATCATTACTTAATCAATCACCTATTCGATTAACCTACATAGCTTGTGTTTTCACTGAATATACTTTTGCTTATTGTTTATCAATAAGGTTATCCATCATCAATTTATCAATAATGTGTTCGATCATTATTGCTTTAATATTTGTTACTATAACACCTTGTTCATCGATAGCATGATCGATCAACAAGTGTTCGATCATTGTACAAGTTCATTTCATAACAGCATTTCACGAGGATTTCAAAATATTTTATCTTTTTATCTTTAAGCTTTTCTCAGCCTTCTTTTTACACATAACTCTCTATTGAAAGGATACGAAGGCAAACGTAACTTGAAAAAGATTATCCTTGCATAATTCATTTAAAGCTAACTGCATTCATGTTTCATCAGTTATCAATCATCTATTCGATCATCATATGATCCATAATCTATTCGATAATTGCATATATCTGCTATATCTTTTCTTCATGTAATTAATCGATAATATGATCGATCAAAGCTTTATCAATCAAGACATCGATCAAGTAAGTTCATCTTACTTTCTGAATATCTGAATATCTAATGATTGATTCCATGTTTTCCAACTTATTGTTTCTAAGATTATTAGATACTTATCACTTGATCTGAGGAAGATTATTTTAGGTAAAGAGCCACAACGAATTTATGATGTAAAGAATCGACTTTTGTTAGAAGCTTCCAACGGCTAGTTTCAACGGTCATATTCTTCAAGCCAAACGGGAAGAAAATGCTCAACGATCAAGTACCCAACATCATCTATAAACAGAAGAGCATTCAAAACAAAAAAAAAAGAGAAGAGTCTGAGCTTACAACATCAAATGCTAAAATGCCGAATCAACATATTCTCATTTAGAGCTCCGAAAGAAAACTCCCTGTCTCTATACTTCATAGATTAAAACTTATGTATTCGTAAGATAGAGAGGAGAGTTTCCCAGACGTGCTTAAGATTCATCTATCACTTCTTTGAGAGAAGAAATATTCAATCTTCATTATCATTATTAGATTGTATCCTTACGGTGTGTAAGGGGGAGTATTTACCTCGGTGTGAGGTTCTTGTTGAATAGACTGGTTAGTCTAAGAATTGTAAGTGGCGTCACAAGTGCCCGGATCAAACTTGTGGTTGTAGTGGTTTTCAAGTACCCATGTTAAACTTGAGGGAGATAGTCGATTGAAAATCTCAGGGGGAGCCTAGGGATTGGATATAGGTTAGTGAGGACCGAACCAGGATAAATCACAGTTTGCATCTTCTCTTCCCTTACCTTTTTATATTTTCAGCTAAACATTTTACTACTATGATTATGCTTATATCGATTCAATGTTTTTATACTTAGAATTTCTTATGAATTTTATTACATTGCGAAAAGGTTTTTAATTTTAATTAACACCTAATTCACCCCCCTCTTGGGTGATCAGCTATTCTTACAACGACGATGTACGGAAAGGCCTCTAGAATTTGAAGTTAGGGATCATGTTTTTGTGAAAGTCTCTCCAACCACGGGTGTAGGAAGATCAAGCAAGGCCTGTAAATTGACGCTGAAGTTTGTTGGACCCTTCAAGATCTTATCAAGAGTTGGCCCAGTATCTTACAGATTGGCCCTACCCCTTAATCTGAGCCAAATTCATGATGTCTTCCATGTCTCTCAGTTGAAGAAATATCATCCAGATCCCTCATATGTCCTGAAGTATGAAGACAGAGCTGCGAGATAACCTCACCTTTAAGGTGACACTGGTGAAAGTGATAGATCGACAGATTAAGCAACTGTGGAATAAGACTATTCCATTGGTCAAAGTCATTTAGAAGGATCTAACCTAGGAGGAGGCTATGTGGGAAAAGGAGGACAACATGAAGGCCAGATACCCAGAAGTGTTTAATTAAGGTATGTTTTAAAATTTCGAGGACGAAATTTATTTAAAAGGGGGAAAAATTGTCACATCCCAAAAATTTTCACTTAGCTATAGTCAAAAAGTAGGATGAGGGTCAATATAAGAACTAGACGGGGAGATGAAACAACTTTTGATGTGAAACCTTGATAAGGTTTAGGCTGGCATTTTCATAATGATTGGTCTAAGAAAGGCAAAACAGAAAAATTTGAGAAAAATTCTAAAAAATTCCCAAAAAAGGGGAAAAGTATAAATTAGAAGTTTTGAAAACTCGGTTGAGGCCCAAAAGGTGAAATTACGGTGAAAGCAAATTATTATAGAATTTCCCGTAAATAGAGGTTTTTCGGGAAATTATTGAAAAATTGAAGGAAAATAATTATTTTAAGTAGTTAGAGGCCTCAATAAATTTGGAAAAATAATAGATAATTTATCTAAATATTTATTTGAATTTATAAAATTAGTTTTAGGCATTGGAAGCTCATGAATAAATTTTAGGGAATTTATTTTCCTGTAGTGACACTAATAAAGGCCTAACCGGAGAAAATTCAAAATAAATATCTAGAGGTGGCAAAAAATTATGAAAATTTTTAGATCATGTTCTCATATTAAAGGCTGAATTATCATGGAGAGAAATAAATTTTTGGAGGTCTAAAAAAATTATGGAGTGTTACTAGTGAATAATAACCGATAAAGTTTTAAATTGGTTTAAAATAGTGATTTGGTTTGTGGGCCATCTTTTTGGACCAGTCCAAACCATTTGTGGGACCTACATTAAGCCTAGTAAGGGTCTAATTTTGTGCAACTTCCACACCTCACTAAAATTAATTAAAATAAATGGGAAATTAAGGGATAATTGTGTAGAATAATCTAGATTATGGCCACTTAGGATGATCTGATTGTTTTGGCACTTGATGGCTGCCACATACACCCCTTGAGGTGTCCTAAATTCAGCCAATTGAAGGGAGAAAGGGGCAGATCAGATTTTCTATAAATACCCCCCTAAAATACCAAAAAAATGTTGGAAAATAGAAAACAAGGGGAGGTTCTATTAGTTTGTTTCCAGCACTCATCAACTAAAATTCTTAAGTGTCTTGGGCAAGGAATTACTTAGCTTTTATTAAGAGAACATCAAGGTATGTTTAAGCCCCCTTATCCCTAAGTTCTACACTATTTTGGTTAGGGTTTTGAGTTGCAAAATAAAGGGTATATGCTGTCAAATTTTTGGTCCATTCATATGATGTTAAGGAAGGATAGAGACTTTAAATACCAAGTGGAATAAGCAAGATTAAGTGGTGTATGGATTGGTTTTTAGAAGAAAATCCACCTAGGGGTATATATACACATTTCAGCCTAGCACTGTTCATGCAAGAGGAAATTGTTTTGGCTTGATTTGATGATTTCAATGGCTTTAAAACATGTTTTTGTGTAGGGATATGTCGTTGGGGGGTGTTTAAAATCATTAGAATCAAAAATAGAATTTTTAGAAATAAATACCCCCTATTCAGCCAGTTACTATTCATGGGGGAGGAGTTTGATTTTCAAAAATCTGATTGCAGCATTGAATTCCTCATGAAAAATTGTGTAGGACTAAATCATGAGATAATTGATTCTAAAGAAGGAATCATTTTGCTAAAAATCAAAGGAAAAAGGAGGGAAATTGTTAAGTTAAAGTTAAAGTGTTGTAATTAATGTGGTCTATGTTTATGCTTGGTTTACTAGGCATTGTGAGGAGGAACCAAGAGGAAGCTTTGTTTTTGAAGTAACCAATTGGACAAGTATTAAAAAGGTAGCTTTGAATTATAATTTGATTTTTTATCTTGCTTGTTTAAAGTGATTTCTTGATTGCTTGGGTTGGAGGAACTTGTATTGTGCTTTTGGTTGATTGAATGACATTGGTTTATGCTTTGACTAAATGCATTGTGGTATGCTAATGAGGGAAATGTTAATGTTCCTCTCCTTGCATGTTACCGGATATGAGTTCCTATGTTTGGGAATATCTTTGAATGGTATAACATGTCACATATGAACTTGCTTGATTTACATGACAATTATAATTCATATGCTACTGAAATTTCTTTGAACTCTTACTCCCTTGATGTTAAATTATGTCTAAAGTAGGAAACGATTCATCCGATGGAAAGGGCAAGGAAATGGCTTTGGGATGAAAGAGCAATAGAGAATTCATGACATTTTGGAAAGTTGTGTAATGTTTTAATAAGTTTGATGTTAACTTGTAATGGATTATGAAAGATAATATGATGTAAACTTTGTGTATATGATATACCTTAATATTGGAATATTGAAGGGTACGATGACACAAAGCTAAGGACAAGGAAAAACGAGAATAAATATTAAAGAAAGTGGAATTAGGGGATAAAAACACCCTAAAAGTGACTAATTTTGTGACACATAAAATAATGAGCAATTGTTGGAATTTGGGCATGAAGTTTTACAGGCTTATAGATATCATTTTTTGATTTAAATCAAGTAGTAAACCATTAAAATTAGAGTTTTGTGCTAAGAGTTATGCCCTTCTAAATTTGGGCAAAAATACTAGAAATTAGAAAATTGACCATATAAACAGCACACTTTGTCGAATTTTCTGGTGCTTTTTTGGATGGAATTGAGTCCAATGAATATTTTTCCTCCATAGAACTCTTAGAAAATTTCCTGTGAAAATTAGAACCATCTCATTTCAATTTTTTAGAATTAGTTATAAATTTTCAAAGTTGGTTCAAATTTCGATGAACAACGTACGAACATAATCAAAGGTGAAATTTTGAAATTGAAAATTTTCATCCGGAAACGTTGGGAAACACATTATAATAGTTCCAATTGACATCTAATGAGACATTAAAGAAGGTGTGACACTTTTTCCATTTTGAACACCATAGAAGCATCAAAAACTTTGAAACTCTCATCCTAGGCTGGATTTCTCAACTTGGCTGAACCGTACCCTTAAGATTCAACCATGAATTCTTTTCAAAAGCAACATAAAACCACTTGAAACAACCTTGAATCCAAGTATTCTAACATGTTAACAACAAAAATTCCTTCCCTTAACCCTTAATCAATTCAGCCAGCACCAAACAAAGAGGAGAACCAAAAATTTGAACTATCAAACTCAAAAGAATCAAGCAAGAAACAACATAGGATCATCTACTAACCTCAAATCCAAGCTACTTGACCAAAGGTAGTGTCTTTCTTCTTGCTTGAGCTTAAAAAATGGATGGCAATGATTCTTCTTCCTCTTGACCAAAATTCATATATGAAAATGGGGGAGGATGAACTCTTTAATGCCCAAAATATCCCAACCTCCATATTTAATGATGAGCCATGTGTCACTTGCCTATTTCTTCTGGTAACCTCTCTCTCAATTAACTTAATACCAAATGAAATTAATTTCAAAAGTCAAAATCCTCTCTATTTAAGACTTGACACTTGGCAACTTTAAATCCTCTCTATTGGTGGCTTGACAAGTGGCAAATGTGGGCCAAGTAAAGTGTAAGACTTTAGTCTTCACTTTATCGGTGTACTTTTGCTCTAGGTTTAACTTCTTTTCTATAATTACAGTACTGTGGTCTCTGTAATTATTTTTTGTTAGATCTATAATTTATTCTCCTTATTTTTCCTTCCCAAAATGCCCGCTTTAACTCAATCTCAAATTCTCATTAATTAAATAAAAAGGAAAACTATTTTCCTTCTCATTAGTGATTTTTCCACTTGTCAAAAGAATTAGAAAAATCTTGAATATTTGAGGGTCTCCTTTTAATTTCATAACATCTTATAATCCTTAGGACATCATAGAAATTTTCTTAGAATTTTATTCTCCTTAGAAATATTTATTTGGAATTTTCCAAATAAAAGGCCTCAAATTAGTCTAAATCATCCTTAATTCCTTTGTAATTTTTTCAAGAATAATTGGTAATAAAAAATTATACATCTTCATATAATTCTCAAGAAATATTATCTTATATTTTTTAATTTTTTTGGGGCTTGGAAATATTTTTCCATAATTATTTTTGACCAATTTTTCTTAATTAGTCAAACTTTCATAATGGACTTGGAAAATCATAATAATTATTTTTTACAAAAATTCTTCTATTTCTTCTTATCCTTTTTGGCCTTTAAACATTTAGGAATATCCTTATTCCTAATTACCATATTACTAGATGTGACAAATTGCTATTGAAATTTCTATAAAATCTCATTCCTCTATATTTAAATATTCTCCAACTAGGGATAGGATCAAGCAAGGAGAAAGGAAAGAAATTCACTTGTAGGATGATAAAGTTTATTGTTATTGAAATGAAGTTTTGTAATTATATACATTGTTATGTATAATAGTGAATTTTGTTGGAATATTGTATCAATGATTAAGGATGCTCTACCTAGGAGCAATTGACTAAGGAATTATATTTAAGTATGTGTTATATGATTAAAAAAGTTATATGTAAAGGAAAGAAAAGGAGAAACCAAGAATCTCATGAAAAAGAGGATAAAAGTTGACTTTTTAAGGGTTAAGTTTGACCAATGTGATTTTGATCAATTAGATAAGTATTGAGCTTAAATTTGGCACACTTATAAATCTCATTTTTAGCATTAAAACAAGTGGTAGTTCACAAAATTTGGAGTTTTATACAGAAAGTTATTCCCTTTCAAAGTTGAGCATAAATCCTGAAAAATTTAAAACTGACCAAATGAGCAGTTACTTTGAATGAAATCTGGGATTCATGTATGAGTTTTGGATGCCAATGAGTATTTTTCCTTTAAAGATAATGTCAAGAGCTTTCCATAAAACTTAGAATTATCTTATTTTGATTTTTCTAGAATTAGTTATGAATTTTTGAAATTTGGCCTTTGTAAGGTTATAATAAATAGTAACCTGAATTTCAAGAAATTTAAAGCTTGAATTTTTCCAACCCAAGGCCATGATAAGTGATTCCAAATGGTTCCAATTAATATTAAATTAGGTATAAAAATAAGGTGTGATAGGGTTTGTTTCCTTTTGTAAAACAATTGGGTGATTGTGCTCTTGTCTCAAGGAAGGTAATTCCTTAGGATCTTTGAAAACTTCATGAATATCTTCCAAAACCCCTTGAAATTTAGAAGGAATGATGCAGCCCATATCTGAAATAACAAAGCATTGAATGTCTGCTCCTTTTCTTGTTACCAATTGAAGACGAAACAATTATTCTTCCTTCAAATGGGTAGTCTCAATCCTTGCTAGTTGCACCATTTGGTAGGTATTTGGGATATTGGCTTGCAACTTCTACAGCTTTCCTACATACTAGAAAAACATAGTCAAGGTTTCATAATCCCAAAAAGCATTTTTAATACTTTTGAGCCATTTAAACCAAGAACTAAGTCATAAGTTTTAAGATCTGAAATTCTAAAATCAAAAACAAACTCTAGGCTTTGCATTTTCCAATGGAGCCCTTCCCAAAGTCCATGCACTTTGAGTTTCTTGCCACTAGCGACTAATACAAAGGATGATTCATTTGTATCAGCTTCCCATCCTAGCTTTTTTGCAAGTCCAAGATCCATTAAGTCATGCATACTACCACTATCATTGGGGATTTGGATGGGACATTTTTTGATGGATCCTTGAACCCAAATAGCCTTCGCATCAATTATTTGTTCCTTCAATTGCATGAAGAGAAATATTGGGAGTGGTCCTTGCTCTATCCTCTTCCTCGGTCTCCGGGTCTTTTTCTCCAATATTGTCCTCTTCTTCCACAAGAACAAAGTGGAGCTGTATTTTCTAGCGTTGAGTGTTACACCTTACTATCGTATCGTCTTAGGGTTCAATTAAAATCATCTTATACTACATTGGATAGTCTTGGACTCAATTTTATCTCAAAAACGCTAATTTTTGGATTTTCACTATCAATCGGGTAAAAATCTAGTTTTCTGG